>NC_091989.1:73812870-73983740 GCF_044704955.1 Pristiophorus japonicus | reverse complement strand
GCTGTGGAGGGGTACAGTCCCTGGGCTCCCCCTGACCTGCTGTGGAGGGGTACAGTCCCTGGGCTCCCCCTGACCTGCTGTGGAGGGGTACAGTCCTGGGCTCCCCCTGACCTGCTGTGGAGGGGGAGAGTCCTGGGCTCCCCCTGACCTGCTGTGGAGGGGTACAGTCCTGGGCTCCCCCTGACCTGCTGTGGAGGGGTACAGTCCCTGGGCTCCCCCTGTCCTGCTGTGGAGGGGTACAGTCCCTGGGCTCCCCCTGACCTGCTGTGGAGGGGTACAGTCCCTGGGCTCCCCCTGACCTGCTGTGGAGGGGTACAGTCCCTGGGCTCCCCCTGACCTGCTGTGGAGGGGTACAGTCCCTGGGCTCCCTCTGACCTGCTGTGGAGGGGTACAGTCCCTGGGCTCCCCCTGACCTGCTGTGGAGGGGTACAGTCCTGGGCTCCCCCTGTCCTGCTGTGGAGGGGTACAGTCCCTGGGCTCCCTCTGACCTGCTGTGGAGGGGTACAGTCCCTGGGCTCCCCCTGACCTGCTGTGGAGGGGTACAGTCCTGGGCTCCCCCTGTCCTGCTGTGGAGGGGTACAACCCTGGGCTCCCCCTGACCTGCTGTGGAGGGGTACAGTCCCTGGGCTCCCCCTGTCCTGCTGTGGAGGGGTACAGACCCTGGGCTCCCCCTGACCTGCTGTGGAGGGGTACAGTCCCTGGGCTCCCCCTGTCCTGCTGTAGAGGGCTACAGTCCTGGGCTCCCCCTGACCTGCTGTGGAGGGGTACAGTCCCTGGGCTCCCCCTGTCCTGCTGTGGAGGGGTACAGTCCCTGGGCTCCCCCTGTCCTGCTGTGGAGGGGTACAGTCCCTGGGCTCCCCCTGACCTGCTGTGGAGGGGTACAGTCTCTGGGCACCCCCTGTCCTGCTCTGTAGGGGGAGAGTCCTGGGCTCCCCCTGACCTGCTGTGGAGGGGCACAGTCCCTGGGCTCCCCCTGACCTGCTGTGGAGGGGTACAGTCCCTGGGCTCCCCCTGTCCTGCTGTGGAGGGGTACAGTCCCTGGGCTCCCCCTGTCCTGCTGTGGAGGGGGAGAGTCCTGTGCTCCCCCTGACCTGCTGTGGAGGGGTACAGTCCCTGGGCTCCCCCTGACCTGCTGTGGAGGGGTACAGTCCCTGGGCTCCCCCTGACCTGCTGTGGAGGGGTACAGTCCTGGGCTCCCCCTGACCTGCTGTGGAGGGCTACAGTCCTGGGCTCCCCCTGACCTGCTGTGGAGGGGTACAGTCCCTGGGCTCCCCCTGTCCTGCTGTGGAGGGGTACAGTCCCTGGGCTCCCCCTGACCTGCTGTGGAGGGGTACAGTCCCTGGGCTCCCCCTGTCCTGCTGTGGAGGGGTACAGTCCCTGGGCTCCCCCTGACCTGCTGTGGAGGGGTACAGTCCCTGGGCTCCCTCTGACCTGCTGTGGAGGGGTACAGTCCCTGGGCTCCCCCTGACCTGCTGTGGAGGGGTACAGTCCCTGGGCTCCCCCTGTCCTGCTGTGGAGGGGTACAGTCCCTGGGCTCCCCCTGTCCTGCTGTGGAGGGCTACAGTCCTGGGCTCCCCCTGACCTGCTGTGGAGGGGTACAGTCCCTGGGCTCCCCCTGTCCTGCTGTGGAGGGGTACAGTCCCTGGGCTCCCCCTGACCTGCTGTGGAGGGGTACAGTCCCTGGGCTCCCCCTGACCTGCTGTGGAGGGGTACAGTCCCTGGGCTCCCCCTGACCTGCTGTGGAGGGGTACAGTCCCTGGGCTCCCTCTGACCTGCTGTGGAGGGGTACAGTCCCTGGGCTCCCCCTGACCTGCTGTGGAGGGGTACAGTCCCTGGGCTCCCCCTGACCTGCTGTGGAGGGGTACAGTCCCTGGGCTCCCCCTGTCCTGCTGTGGAGGGGTACAGTCCCTGGGCTCCCCCTGTCCTGCTGTGGAGGGCTACAGTCCTGGGCTCCCCCTGACCTGCTGTGGAGGGGTACAGTCCCTGGGCTCCCCCTGTCCTGCTGTGGAGGGGTACAGTCCCTGGGCTCCCCCTGACCTGCTGTGGAGGGGTACAGTCCCTGGGCTCCCCCTGACCTGCTGTGGAGGGGTACAGTCCCTGGGCTCCCCCTGACCTGCTGTGGAGGGGTACAGTCCCTGGGCTCCCTCTGACCTGCTGTGGAGGGGTACAGTCCCTGGGCTCCCCCTGACCTGCTGTGGAGGGGTACAGTCCTGGGCTCCCCCTGTCCTGCTGTGGAGGGGTACAGTCCCTGGGCTCCCCCTGACCTGCTGTGGAGGGGTACAGTCCCTGGGCTCCCCCTGTCCTGCTGTGGAGGGCTACAGTCCTGGGCTCCCCCTGACCTGCTGTGGAGGGGTACAGTCCCTGGGCTCCCCCTGTCCTGCTGTGGAGGGGTACAGTCCCTGGGCTCCCCCTGTCCTGCTGTGGAGGGGTACAGTCCCTGGGCTCCCCCTGACCTGCTGTGGAGGGGTACAGTCTCTGGGCTCCCCCTGTCCTGCTCTGTATGGGGAAAGTCCTGGGCTCCCCCTGACCTGCTGTGGAGGGGCACAGTCCCTGGGCTCCCCCTGACCTGCTGTGGAGGGGTACAGTCCCTGGGCTCCCCCTGTCCTGCTGTGGAGGGGTACAGTCCCTGGGCTCCCCCTGTCCTACTGTGGAGGGGGAGAGTCCTGGGCTCCCCCTGACCTGCTGTGGAGGGGTACAGTCCCTGGGCTCCCCCTGACCTGCTGTGGAGGGGTACAGTCCCTGGGCTCCCCCTGACCTGCTGTGGAGGGGTACAGTCCTGGGCTCCCCCTGACCTGCTGTGGAGGGCTACAGTCCTGGGCTCCCCCTGACCTGCTGTGGAGGGGTACAGTCCCTGGGCTCCCCCTGTCCTGCTGTGGAGGGGTACAGTCCCTGGGCTCCCCCTGACCTGCTGTGGAGGGGTACAGTCCCTGGGCTCCCCCTGTCCTGCTGTGGAGGGGTACAGTCCCTGGGCTCCCCCTGACCTGCTGTGGAGGGGTACAGTCCCTGGGCTCCCTCTGACCTGCTGTGGAGGGGTACAGTCCCTGGGCTCCCCCTGACCTGCTGTGGAGGGGTACAGTCCCTGGGCTCCCCCTGTCCTGCTGTGGAGGGGTACAGTCCCTGGGATCCCCCTGTCCTGCTGTGGAGGGCTACAGTCCTGGGCTCCCCCTGACCTGCTGTGGAGGGGTACAGTCCCTGGGCTCCCCCTGTCCTGCTGTGGAGGGGTACAGTCCCTGGGCTCCCCCTGACCTGCTGTGGAGGGGTACAGTCCCTGGGCTCCCTCTGACCTGCTGTGGAGGGGTACAGTCCCTGGGCTCCCCCTGACCTGCTGTGGAGGGGTACAGTCCTGGGCTCCCCCTGTCCTGCTGTGGAGGGGTACAGTCCCTGGGCTCCCCCTGACCTGCTGTGGAGGGGTACAGTCCCTGGGCTCCCCCTGTCCTGCTGTGGAGGGCTACAGTCCTGGGCTCCCCCTGACCTGCTGTGGAGGGGTACAGTCCCTGGGCTCCCCCTGTCCTGCTGTGGAGGGGTACAGTCCCTGGGCTCCCCCTGACCTGCTGTGGAGAGGTACAGTCCCTGGGCTCCCACTGACCTGCTGTGGAGGGGTACAGTCCCTGGGCTCCCCCTGACCTGCTGTGGAGGGGTACAGTCCCTGGGCTCCCTCTGACCTGCTGTGGAGGGGTACAGTCCCTGGGCTCCCCCTGACCTGCTGTGGAGGGGTACAGTCCTGGGCTCCCCCTGTCCTGCTGTGGAGGGGTACAGTCCCTGGGCTCCCCCTGACCTGCTGTGGAGGGGTACAGTCCCGGGGCGCCCCCTGTCCTGCTGTGGAGGGGTACAGACCCTGGGCTCCCCCTGACCTGCTGTGGAGGGGTACAGTCCCTGGGCTCCCCCTGTCCTGCTGTGGAGGGCTACAGTCCTGGGCTCCCCCTGACCTGCTGTGGAGGGGTACAGTCCCTGGGCTCCCCCTGTCCTGCTGTGGAGGGCTACAGTCCTGGGCTCCCCCTGACCTGCTGTGGAGGGGTACAGTCCCTGGGCTCCCCCTGTCCTGCTGTGGAGGGGTACAGTCCCTGGGCTCCCCCTGTCCTGCTGTGGAGGGGTACAGTCCCTGGGCTCCCCCTGACCTGCTGTGGAGGGGTACAGTCTCTGGGCTCCCCCTGTCCTGCTCTGTAGGGGGAGAGTCCTGGGCTCCCCCTGACCTGCTGTGGAGGGGCACAGTCCCTGGGCACCCCCTGACCTGCTGTGGAGGGGTACAGTCCCTGGGCTCCCCCTGTCCTGCTGTGGAGGGGTACAGTCCCTGGGCTCCCCCTGTCCTGCTGTGGAGGGGGAGAGTCCTGGGCTCCCCCTGACCTGCTGTGGAGGGGTACAGTCCCTGGGCTCCCCCTGACCTGCTGTGGAGGGGTACAGTCCCTGGGCTCCCCCTGACCTGCTGTGGAGGGGTACAGTCCTGGGCTCCCCCTGACCTGCTGTGGAGGGGGAGAGTCCTGGGCTCCCCCTGACCTGCTGTGGAAGGGTACAGTCCCTGGGCTCCCCCTGTCCTGCTGTGGAGGGGGAGAGTCCTGTGCTCCCCCTGACCTGCTGTGGAGGGCTACAGTCCTGGGCTCCCCCTGACCTGCTGTGGAGGGGTACAGTCCCTGGGCTCCCCCTGTCCTGCTGTGGAGGTGTACAGTCCCTGGGCTCCCCCTGACCTGCTGTGGAGGGGTACTATCTCTGGGCTCCCTCTGACCTGCTGTGGAGGGGTACAGTCCCTGGGCTCCCCCTGACCTGCTGTGGAGGGGTACAGTCCCTGGGCTCCCCCTGTCCTGCTGTGGAGGGGTACAGTCCCTGGGCTCCCCCTGTCCTGCTGTGGAGGGGTACAGTCCCTGGGCTCCCCCTGACCTGCTGTGGAGGGGTACAGTCCCTGGGCTCCCCCTGTCCTGCTGTGGAGGGGTACAGTCCCTGGGCTCCCCCTGACCTGCTGTGGAGGGGTACAGTCCCTGGGCTCCTCCTGACCTGCTGTGGAGGGGTACAGACCCTGGGCTCCCCCTGACCTGCTGTGGAGGGGTACAGTCCCTGGGCTCCCCCTGTCCTGCTGTGGAGGGTTACAGTCCTGGGCTCCCCCTGACCTGCTGTGGAGGGGTACAGTCCCTGGGTTCCCCCTGTCCTGCTGTGGAGGGGTACAGTCCCTGGGCTCCCCCTGTCCTGCTGTGGAGGGGTACAGTCCCTGGGCTCCCCCTGTCCTGCTGTGGAGGTGTACAGTCTCTGGGCTCCCCCTGTCCTGCTCTGTAGGGGGAGAGTCCTGGGCTCCCCCTGACCTGCTGTGGAGGGGCACAGTCCCTGGGCTCCCCCTGACCTGCTGTGGAGGGGTACAGTCCCTGGGCTCCCCCTGTCCTGCTGTGGAGGGGTAAAGTCCCTGGGCTCCCCCTGTCCTGCTGTGGAGGGGGAGAGTCCTGGGCTCCCCCTGACCTGCTGTGGAGGCGTACAGTCCCTGGGCTCCCCCTGACCTGCTGTGGAGGGGTACAGTCCCTGGGCTCCCCCTGACCTGCTGTGGAGGGGTACAGTCCTGGGCTCCCCCTGACCTGCTGTGGAGGGGTACAGTCCCTGGCTCCCCCTGACCTGCTGTGGAGGGGTACAGTCCTGGGCTCCCCCTGTCCTGCTGTGGAGGGGGAGAGTCCTGGGCTCCCCCTGACCTGCTGTGGAGGGGTACAGTCCCTGGGCTCCCCCTGTCCTGCTGTGGAGGGGTACAGACCCTGGGCTCCCCCTGACCTGCTGTGGAGGGGTACAGTCCCTGGGCTCCCCCTGTCCTGCTGTGGAGGGCTACAGTCCTGGGCTCCCCCTGACCTGCTGTGGAGGGGTACAGTCCCTGGGCTCCCCCTGTCCTGCTGTGGAGGGGTACAGTCCCTGGGCTCCCCCTGTCCTGCTGTGGAGGGGTACAGTCCCTGGGCTCCCCCTGACCTGCTGTGGAGGGGTACAGTCTCTGGGCTCCCCCTGTCCTGCTCTGTAGGGGGAGAGTCCTGGGCTCCCCCTGACCTGCTGTGGAGGGGCACAGTCCCTGGGCACCCCCTGACCTGCTGTGGAGGGGTACAGTCCCTGGGCTCCCCCTGTCCTGCTGTGGAGGGGTACAGTACCTGGGCTCCCCCTGTCCTGCTGTGGAGGGGTAGAGTCCTGGGCTCCCCCTGACCTGCTGTGGAGGGGTACAGTCCCTGGGCTCCCCCTGACCTGCTGTGGAGGGGTACAGTCCCTGGGCTCCCCCTGACCTGCTGTGGAGGGGTACAGTCCTGGGCTCCCCCTGACCTGCTGTGGAGGGGGAGAGTCCTGGGCTCCCCCTGACCTGCTGTGGAGGGGTACAGTCCCTGGGCTCCCCCTGACCTGCTGTGGAGGGGTACAGTCCCTGGGCTCCCCCTGTCCTGCTGTGGAGGGCTACAGTCCTGGGCTCCCCCTGACCTGCTGTGGAGGGGTACAGACCCTGGGCTCCCCCTGACCTGCTGTGGAGGGGTACAGTCCCTGGGCTCCCCCTGTCCTGCTGTGGAGGGCTACAGTCCTGGGCTCCCCCTGACCTGCTGTGGAGGGGTACAGTCCCTGGGCTCCCCCTGTCCTGCTGTGGAGGGCTACAGTCCTGGGCTCCCCCTGACCTGCTGTGGAGGGGTACAGTCCCTGGGCTCCCCCTGTCCTGCTGTGGAGGGGTACAGTCCCTGGGCTCCCCCTGTCCTGCTGTGGAGGGGTACAGTCCCTGGGCTCCCCCTGACCTGCTGTGGAGGGGTACAGTCTCTGGGCTCCCCCTGTCCTGCTCTGTAGGGGGAGAGTCCTGGGCTCCCCCTGACCTGCTGTGGAGGGGCACAGTCCCTGGGCACCCCCTGACCTGCTGTGGAGGGGTACAGTCCCTGGGCTCCCCCTGTCCTGCTGTGGAGGGGTACAGTCCCTGGGCTCCCCCTGTCCTGCTGTGGAGGGGGAGAGTCCTGGGCTCCCCCTGACCTGCTGTGGAGGGGTACAGTCCCTGGGCTCCCCCTGACATGCTGTGGAGGGGTACAGTCCCTGGGCTCCCCCTGACCTGCTGTGGAGGGGTACAGTCCTGGGCTCCCCCTGACCTGCTGTGGAGGGGGAGAGTCCTGGGCTCCCCCTGACCTGCTGTGGAGGGGTACAGTCCCTGGGCTCCCCCTGTCCTGCTGTGGAGGGGGAGAGTCCTGTGCTCCCCCTGACCTGCTGTGGAGGGCTACAGTCCTGGGCTCCCTATGACCTGCTGTGGAGGGGTACAGTCCCTGGGCTCCCCCTGTCCTGCTGTGGAGGTGTACAGTCCCTGGGCTCCCCCTGACCTGCTGTGGAGGGGTACAGTCCCTGGGCTCCCCCTGTCCTGCTGTGGAGGGGTACAGTCCCTGGGCTCCCCCTGACCTGCTGTGGAGGGGTACAGTCTCTGGGCTCCCACTGACCTGCTGTGGAGGGGTACAGTCCCTGGGCTCCCCCTGACCTGCTGTGGAGGGGTACAGTCCCTGGGCTCCCCCTGTCCTGCTGTGGAGGGGTACAGTCCCTGGGCTCCCCCTGTCCTGCTGTGGAGGGGTACAGTCCCTGGGCTCCCCCTGACCTGCTGTGGAGGGGTACAGTCCCTGGGCTCCCCCTGTCCTGCTGTGGAGGGGTACAGTCCCTGGGCTCCGCCTGACCTGCTGTGGAGGGGTACAGTCCCTGGGCTCCTCCTGACCTGCTGTGGAGGGGTACAGACCCTGGGCTCCCCCTGACCTGCTGTGGAGGGGTACAGTCCCTGGGCTCCCCCTGTCCTGCTGTGGAGGGCTACAGTCCTGGGCTCCCCCTGACCTGCTGTGGAGGGGTACAGTCCCTGGGCTCCCCCTGTCCTGCTGTGGAGGGGTACATTCCCTGGGCTCCCCCTGTCCTGCTGTGGAGGGGTACAGTCCCTGGGCTCCCCCTGACCTGCTGTGGAGGTGTACAGTCTCTGGGCTCCCCCTGTCCTGCTCTGTAGGGGGAGAGTCCTGGGCTCCCCCTGACCTACTGTGGAGGGGCACAGTCCCTGGGCTCCCCCTGACCTGCTGTGGAGGGGTACAGTCCCTGGGCTCCCCCTGTCCTGCTGTGGAGGGGTAAAGTCCCTGGGCTCCCCCTGTCCTGCTGTGGAGGGGGAGAGTCCTGGGCTCCCCCTGACCTGCTGTGGAGGGGTACAGTCCCTGGGCTCCCCCTGTCCTGCTGTGGAGGGGTAAAGTCCCTGGGCTCCCCCTGTCCTGCTGTGGAGGGGGAGAGTCCTGGGCTCCCCCTGACCTGCTGTGGAGGCGTACAGTCCCTGGGCTCCCCCTGACCTGCTGTGGAGGGGTACAGTCCCTGGGCTCCCCCTGACCTGCTGTGGAGGGGTACAGTCCTGGGCTCCCCCTGACCTGCTGTGGAGGGGGAGAGTCCTGGGCTCCCCCTGACCTGCTGTGGAGGGGTACAGTCCCTGGGCTACCCCTGACCTGCTGTGGAGGGGTACAGTCCCTGGGCTCCCCCTGACCTGCTTTGGAGGGGTACAGTCCCTGGGCTCCCCGTGACCTGCTGTGGAGGGGTACAGTCCCTGGGCTCCCCCTGACCTGCTGTGGAGGGGTACAGTCCTGGGCTCCCCCTGACCTGCTGTGGAGGGGGAGAGTCCTGGGCTCCCCCTGACCTGCTGTGGAGGGGTACACTACCTGGGCTCTCCCTGTCCTGCTGTGGAGGGGTACAGTCCTGGGCTCCCCCTGACCTGCTGTGGAGGGGTACAGTCCCTGGCTCCCCCTGACCTGCTGTGGAGGGGTACAGTCCTGGGCTCCCGCTGTCCTGCTGTGGAGGGGGAGAGTCCTGGGCTCCCCCTGACCTGCTGTGGAGGGGTACAGTCCCTGGGCTCCCCCTGACCTGCTGTGGAGGGGAGAGTCCTGGGCTCCCCCTGTCCTGCTGTGGAGGGGTACAGTCCCTGGGCTCCCCCTGACCTGCTGTGGAGGGGTACAGTCCCTGGGCTCCCCCTGTCCTGCTGTGGAGGGGTACAGTCCCTGGGCTCCCCCTGACCTGCTGTGGAGGGGTACAGTCTCTGGGCTCCCCCTGTCCTGCTCTGTAGGGGGAGAGTCCTGGGCTCCCCCTGACCTGCTGTGGAGGGGCACAGTCCCTGGGCTCCCCCTGACCTGCTGTGGAGGGGTACAGTCCCTGGGCTCCCCCTGTCCTGCTGTGGAGGGGTACAGTCCCTGGGCTCCACCTGTCCTGCTGTGGAGGGGGAGAGTCCTGGGCTCCCCCTGACCTGCTGTGGAGGGGTACAGTCCCTGGGCTCCCCCTGACCTGCTGTGGAGGGGTACAGTCCTGGGCTCCCCCTGACCTGCTGTGGAGGGGGAGAGTCCTGGGCTCCCCCTGACCTGCTGTGGAGGGGTACAGTCCCTGGGCTCCCCCTGTCCTGCTGTGGAGGGGGAGAGTCCTGGGCTCCCCCTGACCTGCTGTGGAGGGCTACAGTCCTGGGCTCCCCCTGACCTGCTGTGGAGGGGTACAGTCCCTGGGCTCCCCCTGTCCTGCTGTGGAGGGGTACAGTCCCTGGGCTCCCCCTGACCTGCTGTGGAGGGGTACAGTCCCTGGGCTCCCCCTGTCCTGCTGTGGAGGGGTACAGTCCCTGGGCTCCCCCTGACCTGCTGTGGAGGGGTACAGTCCCTGGGCTCCCTCTGACCTGCTGTGGAGGGGTACAGTCCCTGGGCTCCCCCTGACCTGCTGTGGAGGGGTACAGTCCCTGGGCTCCCCCTGTCCTGCTGTGGAGGGGTACAGTCCCTGGGCTCCCCCTGTCCTGCTGTGGAGGGCTACAGTCCTGGGCTCCCCCTGACCTGCTGTGGAGGGGTACAGTCCCTGGGCTCCCCCTGTCCTGCTGTGGAGGGGTACAGTCCCTGGGCTCCCCCTGACCTGCTGTGGAGGGGTACAGTCCCTGGGCTCCCCCTGACCTGCTGTGGAGGGGTACAGTCCCTGGGCTCCCCCTGACCTGCTGTGGAGGGGTACAGTCCCTGGGCTCCCTCTGACCTGCTGTGGAGGGGTACAGTCCCTGGGCTCCCCCTGACCTGCTGTGGAGGGGTACAGTCCTGGGCTCCCCCTGTCCTGCTGTGGAGGGGTACAGTCCCTGGGCTCCCCCTGACCTGCTGTGGAGGGGTACAGTCCCTGGGCTCCCCCTGTCCTGCTGTGGAGGGGTACAGACCCTGGGCTCCCCCTGACCTGCTGTGGAGGTGTACAGTCCCTGGGCTCCCCCTGTCCTGCTGTGGAGGGCTACAGTCCTGGGCTCCCCCTGACCTGCTGTGGAGGGGTACAGTCCCTGGGCTCCCCCTGTCCTGCTGTGGAGGGGTACAGTCCCTGGGCTCCCCCTGTCCTGCTGTGGAGGGGTACAGTCCCTGGGCTCCCCCTGACCTGCTGTGGAGGGGTACAGTCTCTGGGCTCCCCCTGTCCTGCTGTGGAGGGGTACAGTCCCTGGGCTCCACCTGACCTGCTGTGGAGGGGCACAGTCCCTGGGCTCCCCCTGACCTGCTGTGGAGGGGTACAGTCCCTGGGCTCCCCCTGACCTGCTGTGGAGGGGTACAGTCCCTGGGCTCCCCCTGTCCTGCTGTGGAGGGGGAGAGTCCTGGGCTCCCCCTGACCTGCTGTGGAGGGGTACAGTCCCTGGGCTCCCCCTGACCTGCTGTGGAGGGGTACAGTCCCTGGGCTCCCCCTGACCTGCTGTGGAGGGGTACAGTCCTGGGCTCCCCCTGACCTGCTGTGGAGGGGGAGAGTCCTGGGCTCCCCCTGACCTGCTGTGGAGGGGTACAGTCCCTGGGCTCCCCCTGTCCTGCTGTGGAGGGGGAGAGTCCTGGGCTCCTCCTGACCTGCTGTGGAGGGGTACAGTCCCTGGGCTCCCCCTGACCTGCTGTGGAGGGGTACAGACCCTGGGCTCCCCCTGACCTGCTGTGGAGGGGTACAGTCCCTGGGCTCCCCGTGACCTGCTGTGGAGTGGTACAGTCCCTGGGCTCCCCCTGACCTGCTGTGGAGGGGTACAGTCCCTGGGCTCCCCCTGACCTGCTGTGGAGGGGTACAGTTCCTGGGCTCCCCCTGACCTGCTGTGGAGGGGTACAGTCCTGGGCTCCCCCTGTCCTGCTGTGGAGGGGTACAGTCCCTGGGCTCCCCCTGACCTGCTGTGGAGGGGTACAGTCCCTGGGCTCCCCCTGTCCTGCTGTGGAGGGGGAGAGTCCTGGGCTCCCCCTGACCTGCTGTGGAGGGGTACAGTCCTGGGCTCCCCCTGTCCTGCTGTGGAGGGGTACAGTCTCTGGGCTTCCCCTGTCCTGCTCTGTAGGGGGAGAGTCCTGGGCTCCCCCTGACCTGCTGTGGAGGGGCACAGTCTCTGGGCTCCCCCTGACCTGCTGTGGAGGGGTACAGTCCCTGGGCTCCCCCTGTCCTGCTGTGGAGGGGTACAGTCCCTGGGCTCCCCCTGTCCTGCTGTGGAGGGGGAGAGTCCTGGGCTCCCCCTGACCTGCTGTGGAGGGGTACAGTCCCTGGGCTCCCCCTGACCTGCTGTGGAGGGGTACAGTCCCTGGGCTCCCCCTGACCTGCTGTGGAGGGGTACAGTCCTGGGCTCCCCCTGACCTGCTGTGGAGGGGGAGAGTCCTGGGCTCCCCCTGACCTGCTGTGGAGGGGTACAGTCCCTGGGCTCCCTCTGACCTGCTGTGGAGGGGAACAGTCCCTGGGCTCCCCCTGACCTGCTGTGGAGGGGTACAGTCCCTGGGCTTCGCCTGTCCTGCTGTGGAGGGGTACAGTCCCTGGGCTCCCCCTGTCCTGCTGTGGAGGGCTACAGTCCTGGGCTCCCCCTGACCTGCTGTGGAGGGGTACAGTCCCTGGGCTCCCCCTGTCCTGCTGTGGAGGGGTACAGTCCCTGGGCTCCCCCTGACCTGCTGTGGAGAGGTACAGTCCCTGGGCTCCCCCTGACCTGCTGTGGAGGGGTACAGTCCCTGGGCTCCCCCTGACCTGCTGTGGAGGGGTACAGTCCCTGGGCTCCCTCTGACCTGCTGTGGAGGGGTACAGTCCCTGGGCTCCCCCTGACCTGCTGTGGAGGGGTACAGTCCTGGGCTCCCCCTGTCCTGCTGTGGAGGGGTACAGTCCCTGGGCTCCCCCTGACCTGCTGTGGAGGGGTACAGTCCCTGGGCTCCCCCTGTCCTGCTGTGGAGGGGTACAGACCCTGGGCTCCCCCTGACCTGCTGTGGAGGGGTACAGTCCCTGGGCTCCCCCTGTCCTGCTGTGGAGGGCTCCAGTCCTGGGCTCCCCCTGACCTGCTGTGGAGGGGTACAGTCCCTGGGCTCCCCCTGTCCTGCTGTGGAGGGGTACAGTCCCTGGGCTCCCCCTGTCCTGCTGTGGAGGGGTACAGTCCCTGGGCTCCCCCTGACCTGCTGTGGAGGGGTACAGTCTCTGGGCTCCCCCTGTCCTGCTCTGTAGGGGGAGAGTACTGGGCTCCCCCTGACCTGCTGTGGAGGGGCACAGTCCCTGGGCACCCCCTGACCTGCTGTGGAGGGGTACAGTCCCTGGGCTCCCCCTGTCCTGCTCTGGAGGGGTACAGTCCCTGGGCTCCCCCTGTCCTGCTGTGGAGGGGGAGAGTCCTGGGCTCCCCCTGACCTGCTGTGGAGGGGTACAGTCCCTGGGCTCCCCCTGACCTGCTGTGGAGGGGTACAGTCCCTGGGCTCCCCCTGACCTGCTGTGGAGGGGTACAGTCCTGGGCTCCCCCTGACCTGCTGTGGAGGGGGAGAGTCCTGGGCTCCCCCTGACCTGCTGTGGAGGGGTACAGTCCCTGGGCTCCCCCTGTCCTGCTGTGGAGGGGTACAGTCCCTGGGCTCCCCCTGTCCTGCTGTGGAGGGCTACAGTCCTGGGCTCCCCCTGACCTGCTGTGGAGGGGTACAGTCCCTGGGCTCCCCCTGTCCTGCTGTGGAGGGGTACAGTCCCTGGGCTCCCCCTGACCTGCTGTGGAGAGGTACAGTCCCTGGGCTCCCCCTGACCTGCTGTGGAGGGGTACAGTCCCTGGGCTCCCCCTGACCTGCTGTGAAGGGGTACAGTCCCTGGGCTCCCTCTGACCTGCTGTGGAGGGGTACAGTCCCTGGGCTCCCCCTGACCTGCTGTGGAGGGGTACAGTCCTGGGCTCCCCCTGTCCTGCTGTGGAGGGGTACAGTCCCTGGGCTCCCCCTGACCTGCTGTGGAGGGGTACAGTCCCGGGGCTCCCCCTGTCCTGCTGTGGAGGGGTACAGACCCTGGGCTCCCCCTGACCTGCTGTGGAGGGGTACAGTCCCTGGGCTCCCCCTGTCCTGCTGTGGAGGGCTACAGTCCTGGGCTCCCCCTGACCTGCTGTGGAGGGGTACAGTCCCTGGGCTCCCCCTGTCCTGCTGTGGAGGGGTACAGTCCCTGGGCTCCCCCTGTCCTGCTGTGGAGGGGTACAGTCCCTGGGCTCCCCCTGACCTGCTGTGGAGGGGTACAGTCTCTGGGCTCCCCCTGTCCTGCTCTGTAGGGGGAGAGTCCTGGGCTCCCCCTGACCTGCTGTGGAGGGGCACAGTCCCTGGGCACCCCCTGACCTGCTGTGGAGGGGTACAGTCCCTGGGCTCCCCCTGTCCTGCTGTGGAGGGGTACAGTCCCTGGGCTCCCCCTGTCCTGCTGTGGAGGGGGAGATTCCTGGGCTCCCCCTGACCTGCTGTGGAGGGGTACAGTCCCTGGGCTCCCCCTGACCTGCTGTGGAGGGGTACAGTCCCTGGGCTCCCCCTGACCTGCTGTGGAGGGGTACAGCCCTGGGCTCCCCCTGACCTGCTGTGGAGGGGGAGAGTCCTGGGCTCCCCCTGACCTGCTGTGGAGGGGTACAGTCCCTGGGCTCCCCCTGTCCTGCTGTGGAGGGGGAGAGTCCTGTGCTCCCCCTGACCTGCTGTGGAGGGCTACAGTCCTGGGCTCCCCCTGACCTGCTGTGGAGGGGTACAGTCCCTGGGCTCCCCCTGTCCTGCTGTGGAGGTGTACAGTCCCTGGGCTCCCCCTGACCTGCTGTGGAGGGGTACAGTCCCTGGGCTCCCCCTGTCCTGCTGTGGAGGGGTACAGTCCCTGGGCTCCCCCTGACCTGCTGTGGAGGGGTACAGTCCCTGGGCTCCCTCTGACCTGCTGTGGAGGGGTACAGTCCCTGGGCTCCCCCTGACCTGCTGTGGAGGGGTACAGTCCCTGGGCTCCCCCTGTCCTGCTGTGGAGGGGTACAGTCCCTGGGCTCCCCCTGTCCTGCTGTGGAGGGCTACAGTCCTGGGCTCCCCCTGACCTGCTGTGGAGGGGTACAGTCCCTGGGCTCCCCCTGTCCTGCTGTGGAGGGGTACAGTCCCTGGGCTCCCCCTGACCTGCTGTGGAGGGGTACAGTCCCTGGGCTCCTCCTGACCTGCTGTGGAGGGGTACAGACCCTGGGCTCCCCCTGACCTGCTGTGGAGGGGTACAGTCCCTGGGCTCCCCCTGTCCTGCTGTGGAGGGCTACAGTCCTGGGCTCCCCCTGACCTGCTGTGGAGGGGTACAGTCCCTGGGCTCCCCCTGTCCTGCTGTGGAGGGGTACAGTCCCTGGGCTCCCCCTGTCCTGCTGTGGAGGGGTACAGTCCCTGGGCTCCCCCTGACCTGCTGTGGAGGTGTACAGTCTCTGGGCTCCCCCTGTCCTGCTCTGTAGGGGGAGAGTCCTGGGCTCCCCCTGACCTGCTGTGGAGGGGCACAGTCCCTGGGCTCCCCCTGACCTGCTGTGGAGGGGTACAGTCCCTGGGCTCCCCCTGTCCTGCTGTGGAGGGGTACAGTCCCTGGGCTCCCCCTGTCCTGCTGTGGAGGGGGAGAGTCCTGGGCTCCCCCTGACCTGCTGTGGAGGGGTACAGTCCCTGGGCTCCCCCTGACCTGCTGTGGAGGGGTACAGTCCCTGGGCTCCCCCTGACCTGCTGTGGAGGGGTACAGTCCTGGGCTCCCCCTGACCTGCTGTGGAGGGGGAGAGTCCTGGGCTCCCCCTGACCTGCTGTGGAGGGGTACAGTCCCTGGGCTCCCCCTGTCCTGCTGTGGAGGGGGAGAGCCCTGGGCTCCCCCTGACCTGCTGTGGAGGGGTACAGTCCCTGGGCTCCCCCTGACCTGCTGTGGAGGGGTACAGTCCCTGGGCTCCCCCTGACCTGCTGTGGAGGGGTACAGTCCCTGGGCTCCCCGTGACCTGCTGTGGAGGCGTACAGTCCCTGGGCTCCCCCTGACCTGCTGTGGAGGGGTACAGTCCTGGGCTCCCCCTGACCTGCTGTGGAGGGGGAGAGTCCTGGGCTCCCCCTGACCTGCTGTGGAGGGGTACACTACCTGGGCTCTCCCTGTCCTGCTGTGGAGGGGTACAGTCCTGGGCTCCCCCTGACCTGCTGTGGAGGGGTACAGTCCCTGGCTCCCCCTGACCTGCTGTGGAGGGGTACAGTCCTGGGCTCCCCCTGTCCTGCTGTGGAGGGGGAGAGTCCTGGGCTCCCCCTGACCTGCTGTGGAGGGGTACAGTCCCTGGGCTCCCCCTGACCTGCTGTGGAGGGGGAGAGTCCTGGGCTCCCCCTGTCCTGCTGTGGAGGGGTACAGTCCCTGGGCTCCCCCTGACCTGCTGTGGAGGGGTACAGTCCCTGGGCTCCCCCTGTCCTGCTGTGGAGGGGTACAGTCCCTGGGCTCCCCCTGACCTGCTGTGGAGGGGTACAGTCTCTGGGCTCCCCCTGTCCTGCTCTGTAGGGGGAGAGTCCTGGGCTCCCCCTGACCTGCTGTGGAGGGGCACAGTCCCTGGGCTCCCCCTGACCTGCTGTGGAGGGGTACAGTCCCTGGGCTCCCCCTGTCCTGCTGTGGTGGGGTACAGTCCCTGGGCTCCACCTGTCCTGCTGTGGAGGGGGAGAGTCCTGGGCTCCCCCTGACCTGCTGTGGAGGGGTACAGTCCCTGGGCTCCCCCTGACCTGCTGTGGAGGGGTACAGTCCCTGGGCTCCCCCTGACCTGCTGTGGAGGGGTACAGTCCTGGGCTCCCCCTGACCTGCTGTGGAGGGGGAGAGTCCTGGGCTCCCCCTGACCTGCTGTGGAGGGGTACAGTCCCTGGGCTCCCCCTGTCCTGCTGTGGAGGGGGAGAGTCCTGGGCTCCCCCTGACCTGCTGTGGAGGGCTACAGTCCTGGGTTCCCCCTGACCTGCTGTGGAGGGGTACAGTCCCTGGGCTCCCCCTGTCCTGCTGTGGAGGGGTACAGTCCCTGGGCTCCCCCTGACCTGCTGTGGAGGGGTACAGTCCCTGGGCTCCCCCTGTCCTGCTGTGGAGGGGTACAGTCCCTGGGCTCCCCCTGACCTGCTGTGGAGGGGTACAGTCCCTGGGCTCCCTCTGACCTGCTGTGGAGGGGTACAGTCCCTGGGCTCCCCCTGACCTGCTGTGGAGGGGTACAGTCCCTGGGCTCCCCCTGTCCTGCTGTGGAGGGGTACAGTCCCTGGGCTCCCCCTGTCCTGCTGTGGAGGGCTACAGTCCTGGGCTCCCCCTGACCTGCTGTGGAGGGGTACAGTCCCTGGGCTCCCCCTGTCCTGCTGTGGAGGGGTACAGTCCCTGGGCTCCCCCTGACCTGCTGTGGAGGGGTACAGTCCCTGGGCTCCCCCTGACCTGCTGTGGAGGGGTACAGTCCCTGGGCTCCCCCTGACCTGCTGTGGAGGGGTACAGTCCCTGGGCTCCCTCTGACCTGCTGTGGAGGGGTACAGTCCCTGGGCTCCCCCTGACCTGCTGTGGAGGGGTACAGTCCTGGGCTCCCCCTGTCCTGCTGTGGAGGGGTACAGTCCCTGGGCTCCCCCTGACCTGCTGTGGAGGGGTACAGTCCCTGGGCTCCCCCTGTCCTGCTGTGGAGGGGTACAGACCCTGGGCTCCCCCTGACCTGCTGTGGAGGTGTACAGTCCCTGGGCTCCCCCTGTCCTGCTGTGGAGGGCTACAGTCCTGGGCTCCCCCTGACCTGCTGTGGAGGGGTACAGTCCCTGGGCTCCCCCTGTCCTGCTGTGGAGGGGTACAGTCCCTGGGCTCCCCCTGTCCTGCTGTGGAGGGGTACAGTCCCTGGGCTCCCCCTGACCTGCTGTGGAGGGGTACAGTCTCTGGGCTCCCCCTGTCCTGCTGTGGAGGGGTACAGTCCCTGGGCTCCCCCTGACCTGCTGTGGAGGGGCACAGTCCCTGGGCTCCCCCTGACCTGCTGTGGAGGGGTACAGTCCCTGGGCTCCCCCTGTCCTGCTGTGGAGGGGTACAGTCCCTGGGCTCCCCCTGTCCTGCTGTGGAGGGGGAGAGTCCTGGGCTCCCCCTGACCTGCTGTGGAGGGGTACAGTCCCTGGGCTCCCCCTGACCTGCTGTGGAGGGGTACAGTCCCTGGGCTCCCCCTGACCTGCTGTGGAGGGGTACAGTCCCTGGGCTCCCCCTGTCCTGCTGTGGAGGGGTACAGACCCTGGGCTCCCCCTGACCTGCTGTGGAGGTGTACAGTCCCTGGGCTCCCCCTGTCCTGCTGTGGAGGGCTACAGTCCTGGGCTCCCCCTGACCTGCTGTGGAGGGGTACAGTCCCTGGGCTCCCCCTGTCCTGCTGTGGAGGGGTACAGTCCCTGGGCTCCCCCTGTCCTGCTGTGGAGGGGTACAGTCCCTGGGCTCCCCCTGACCTGCTGTGGAGGGGTACAGTCTCTGGGCTCCCCCTGTCCTGCTGTGGAGGGGTACAGTCCCTGGGCTCCCCCTGACCTGCTGTGGAGGGGCACAGTCCCTGGGCTCCCCCTGACCTGCTGTGGAGGGGTACAGTCCCTGGGCTCCCCCTGTCCTGCTGTGGAGGGGTACAGTCCCTGGGCTCCCCCTGTCCTGCTGTGGAGGGGGAGAGTCCTGGGCTCCCCCTGACCTGCTGTGGAGGGGTACAGTCCCTGGGCTCCCCCTGACCTGCTGTGGAGGGGTACAGTCCCTGGGCTCCCCCTGACCTGCTGTGGAGGGGTACAGTCCTGGGCTCCCCCTGACCTGCTGTGGAGGGGGAGAGTCCTGGGCTCCGCCTGACCTGCTGTGGAGGGGTACAGTCCCTGGGCTCCCCCTGTCCTGCTGTGGAGGGGGAGAGTCCTGGGCTCCCCCTGACCTGCTGTGGAGGGGTACAGTCCCTGGGCTCCCCCTGACCTGCTGTGGAGGGGTACAGTCCCTGGGCTCCCCCTGACCTGCTGTGGAGGGGTACAGTCCCTGGGCTCCCCGTGACCTGCTGTGGAGTGGTACAGTCCCTGGGCTCCCCCTGACCTGCTGTGGAGGGGTACAGTCCTGGGCTCCCCCTGACCTGCTGTGGAGGGGGAGAGTCCTGGGCTCCCCCTGACCTGCTGTGGAGGGGTACACTACCTGGGCTCTCCCTGTCCTGCTGTGGAGGGGTACAGTCCTGGGCTCCCCCTGACCTGCTGTGGAGGGGTACAGTCCCTGGCTCCCCCTGACCTGCTGTGGAGGGGTACAGTCCTGGGCTCCCCCTGTCCTGCTGTGGAGGGGTACAGTCCCTGGGCTCCCCCTGTCCTGCTGTGGAGGGGTACAGTCCTGGGCTCCACCTGTCCTGCTGTGGAGGGGTACAGTCCTGGGCTCCCCCTGTCCTGCTGTGGAGGGGTACAATCCCTGGGCTCCCCCTGACCTGCTGTGGAGGGGTACAGTCCTGGGCTCCCCCTGTCCTGCTGTGGAGGGGGAGAGTCCTGGGCTCCCCCTGACCTGCTGTGGAGGGGTACAGTCCCTGGGCTCCCCCTGACCTGCTGTGGAGGGGGAGAGTCCTGGGCTCCCCCTGACCTGCTGTGGAGGGGTACAGTCCCTGGGCTCCCCCTGACCTGCTGTGGAGGGGTACAGTTCCTGGCTCCCCCTGACCTGCTGTGGAGGGGTACAGTCCTGGGCTCCCCCTGTCCTGCTGTGGAGGGGGAGAGTCCTGGGCTCCCCCTGACCTGCTGTGGAGGGGTACAGTCCTGGGCTCCCCCTGTCCTGCTGTGGAGGGGGAGAGTCCTGGGCTCCCCCTGACCTGCTGTGGAGGGGTACAGTCCCTGGGCTCCCCCTGACCTGCTGTGGAGGGGTACAGTCCTGGGCTCCCCCTGTCCTGCTGTGGAGGGGGAGAGTCCTGGGCTCCCCCTGACCTGCTGTGGAGGGGGAGAGTCCTGGGCTCCCCCTGACCTGCTGTGGAGGGGGAGAGTCCTGGGCTCCCCCTGACCTGCTGTGGAGGGGGAGAGTCCTGGGCTCCCCCTGACCTGCTGTGGAGGGGGAGAGTCCTGGGCTCCCCCTGACCTGCTGTGGAGGGGTACAGTCCCTGGGCTCCCCCTGACCTGCTGTGGATGGGTACAGTCCCTGGGCTCCCCCTGTCCTGCTGTGGAGGGGTACAGTCCCTGGGCTCCCCCTGACCTGCTGTGGAGGGGTACAGTCCCTGGGCTCCCCCTGTCCTGCTGTGGAGGGGTACAGTCCCTGGGCTCCCCCTGACCTGCTGTGGAGGGGTACAGTCCCTGGGCTCCCCCTGACCTGCTGTGGAGGGGGAGAGTCCCTGGGCTCCCCCTGACCTGCCCAGGTCCGCGCCCCTGCCTCTCCCCGCCCTCTGGCGGCTGCTGGCGGAACTGACTACACCTGGCGCGGCGTTTCCCGCTCTTGGCCAGCAGGGGGCGCCGCTGCTCCATTCCCGCCACCGGGAAGCGGCCGGAGACAGGGGCCGGTGGCCGGAGAAAGTGGCCGGAGACAGGTGGCCGGTGGCCGGAGCCGCAGCGCCCTCGCAGGAGCCGCCACCCCGCAGATATGAAGCGGAGCCTGCGGCCCGGCCGTGGCAGTGGGCGGAACTGCGAGTCGCGGCTTTAAAGATATTTGCCGAGTTTTAGCTCCAGACCTCGTGGCGCAACGGTAGCGCGTCTGACTCCAGATCAGAAGGCTGCGTGTTCGAATCACGTCGGGGTCACACTTTTACATCTGGCACCACATTCACCTATTTATTGTTAGTCATATTGAAAATATCTTACACAATTATTGCAATCTTTCATTATATTATTAGATTTTATTTACTATATGTTGCATATATTTTACATGATTATTGAAATCCCCATGTTTACTAATTCCTCACATAATTTATTCTATATTGTATTTGAGAAGCTTGTTGCAATCCCAGGCCCCACTGTTGTCTGCAAGCTCATGCTCGCCCCCTACTGGAATCTCCCCCCCTGGGCACTGTCCCTGGGCCCTGTCCCCAGGCACTGCCCCTGGGCACTGCCTGCTGTCCCTGGGCCCTGTCCCCAGGCCCTGTCCCCGGACCCTGTCCCCAGGCCCTGTCCCCGGACCCTGTCCCCAGGCACTGCCCCTGGGCACTGCCTGCTGTCCCTGGGCCCTGTCCCTAGGCCCTGTCCCTGGGCCCTGTCCCCGGCCCTGTCCCCGGACCCTGTCCCTAGGCCCTGTCCCTGGGCCCTGTCCCCGGGCCCTGTCCCTGGGCCCTGTCCCTAGGCCCTGTCCCTGGGCCCTGTCCCCGGACCCTTTCCCTAGGCCCTGTCCCTGGGCCCTGTCCCCGGGCCCTGTCCCTGGGCCCTGTCCCTAGGCCCTGTCCCTGGGCCCTGTCCCCGGCCCTGTCCCTGGGCAATGCTCCTAGGCACTGCCTGCTGTCCCTGGGCCCTGCCTCTGGGCCCTGCCCCTGGGCCCTCTCCCTGGGCGCTGCCTGCTGTCCCTGGGCCCAGCCCCTGGGCCCTGTCCCTAGGCTCTGCTTCTGGGCCCTGTCCCTGAGCACTGCCTGCTGTCCCTGGGCCCTGCCTCTGGGCCCTGCCCCTGGGCCCTCTCCCTGAGCACTGCCTGCTGTCCCTTGGCCCTGCCCCTGGGCCCTGTCCCTAGGCTCTGCTTCTGGGCCCAACCCCTGGGCCCTGTCCCCAGGCACTGCCCCTGGGCCCAGCCCCTGGGCCCTGTCCCTAGGCTCTGCTTCTGGGCCCTGTCCCTGGGCGCTGCCTGCTGTCCCTGGGCCCTGCCCCTGGGCCCTCTCCCTGGGCGCTGCCTGCTGTCCCTGGGCCCAGCCCCTGGGCCCTGTCCCTAGGCTCTGCTTCTGGGCCCAACCCCTGGGCCCTGTCCCCAGGCACTGCCCCTGGGCCCAGCCCCTGGGCCCTGTCCCTAGGCTCTGCTTCTGGGCCCTGTCCCTGGGCGCTGCCTGCTGTCCCTGGGCCCTGCCCCTGGGCCCTCTCCCTGGGCGCTGCCTGCTGTCCCTGGGCCCAGCCCCTGGGCCCTGTCCCTAGGCTCTGCTTCTGGGCCCAACCCCTGGGCCCTGTCCCCAGGCACTGCCCCTGGGCCCAGCCCCTGGGCCCTGTCCCTAGGCTCTGCTTCTGGGCCCTGTCCCTGAGCACTGCCTGCTGTCCCTGGGCCCTGTCCCTAGGCTCTGCTTCTGGGCCCAACCCCTGGGCCCTGTCCCCAGGCACTGCCCCTGGGCCCTGTCCCTGAGCCCTGTCCTTAGGCTCAGCTTCTGGGCCCTGTCCCTGGGCGCTGCCTGCTGTCCTTGGGCCCTGCACCAATACCCACGATCAGGGATCTGCACTAACTGTGGACTGTCCCAATAACAAAGTCTTTGTAAACCTGCTGCCTGAGCTGATTAAACAATCAATGCGCGATCGGAAGATGCGGCGTGCCAGCGGGCCGGTCAGTGTTTGTGAAGAGACGAGCTCCACACCTGAAGCTCTGACCTGCCAGCTATCTCTACAGGTCTGAGTTGAGAGTTGCTTTCACAGCCACATCTCTTTCCTTAGCAACTGTCTCCAATTCCAACTTAAATTCCACCATTCCTGTTACAGATCCTCCCAAGATCACCAATATCTCCGTTAGTAGTAATACCCGGAGTGTGAAGTAGGAACATAGACACAGGAGGAGGTCATTCAGCCCCTCGAGCCTGTTTCGCCATTCAATGAGATCTCGGGTGATCTGTGACCTAACTTCATAAATCTGCTTTTGGCCCATATCCCTTAATACCTTTGGTTAACAAAAAGCTGTTTCTGGAAGAGAGTTCCAAACTTCTACCACCCTTTGTGTGTAAAAGTGTTTCCTAATTTCACTCCTGAAAGGTCTGGCTCTAATGTTTAGACTCTGCCCCCCAGTCCCAGACTCCCCAACCAGCGGCAAAAGTTTCAGTTCCCCTTAATATCCTGAAAACCTCGATCAGATCTCCCCTTAATCTTCTAACTTTTAGGGAATACAACCCTAATTTGTGTGTTCTCTCCTTGTAACTTAACCCTTGGAGTGCAGGTATCATTCTGGTAAACCCACGCTGCACTCCCTCCAAGGCCAATATACCCTCCCTAAGGTGTGGTGCCTAGAACTGCTCAGTGCTCCAGGTGTGGTCTAACCCAGGCTTTGTACAGCTGCAGCATAACTTCTACCCCCTTGTACTCTGGTCCTCGAGATATAAAGGCAAGCATCCCATTCGGCAGTTTAATGATCGATGTACCTGGAACCCCACTGTTTTTAGCTGTTCGCCATTTAGAAAATACCCTGTTCTATCCTTTTAGGTCCAAAGTGGATCATTTGCCTACAGTGAATCCATTTGCCCCAGTTTTGCCCATTCACTGAACCTATCAATATCCCAGTGTAATTTTATGCTGCCATCGACACTGCCTGCAATGCCGCCTATCTTTGTGTCATTGGCAAATTTGAATACCTGACTTTCTGTGCCATCATCTAAGTCGTTAATAAAGACTGTGACTAGTTGATGCCACAACACCGATCCCTGCGGGCCATCACTAGTCACCTGACCATTATCTCCACTGCCTGTCTCCGGCCGCTCAGCCGATTTCCTAACCAAGTCAATCATTTGCCCTTAATTCCGTGGGTTTCTAGCTTAGGTAACAGTTTCTTAAGTGGCACTTTATCAAATGCCTTCTGGAAGTCTATATAAATAACAGAATCATAGAATGGTTACAGGATGGGAGGCCATTCAGCCCATTGAGCCCGTGCCAGCTCTCTGCAACAGCACCTCAGCCAGTCCCACTACCCCGCCCTTTCCCCATAGCCCAGCAAAATGGTTTCCTCAGATACTTATCCAATTCCTTTTGAAAGCCACGATTGAGTCTGCCTCCACCACCCTTCTGTGAATTCCAGATCCTAACCACTCACTGCGTAAAAAAGTTTTTCCTCATGTCGCCTTTGGTTCTTCTACCAATCGCCTTAAATCTGTGTCCTCTGGTTCTCGACCCTTCCACCAATCGGAACAATTTCTCTCTATCTACTCTGTCCAGAACCCTCATGATTTTGAACATCTCGATAAAATCTCCTCTCAACCTTCTCTGCTCCAAGAAGAAAAACCCCAGCTTCTCCAGTCTATCCAAATAAATGAAGTCCCTTATCCCTGTAACCATTCTTGTAAATCTCTTCTGCACTAGTTGAGGTTGTAAAGTCCTGACCCTGCAGTACAGACTTACACGAGGCACATGCTGAAGTCAAGGTCACTCTGGACCTGCACCTTTATTACACAGCTCTCAAGTGCCACACTTGCCTGAGACCTGCCTTTGTATACCTGTGTAGAACAGGTATGCAGTGTCTCCTGCAAGTGCACCCCTGGTGGTAAAGTATGCTTGTGGTTACAGGTCATATCTAGTTACAGTCATGTATAGCATGGTAAGATACAGTTATATACAGTAGTGTGAGATACATGACATCACCCTTCCCCAAGGTCTTATTGTTTTTATAGATTCAGTCTCTCAGGTGGTCTACGCTCTCGTGTGGAGCGTCTTAGTTGTGGTTCAGTTGTTTGCCTTGGTGCCTGTTTTTCTTTCAGTGTGATTGCTGGTATCTCGCCTGGGCTGTCTGTTTCGTTCAGTGTGATTGCTGGTATCTCGCCTGGGCTGTCTGTTTCGTTCAGTATGATTGCTAGTATCTCGCCTGGGCTGTCTGTTGAGACTGCCCTTTCCTCAGGTTGTTCCCTCTGTCTGTCCACCAGGTGTGGTGTGAGTTCCACATTGTAATCTGCCTCTGGTTCTGCAGTGTTGTTTGTGAATCTACTTTTTACTTGGTCTACATGCCTCCGGCAGGTTTGGCCATTGTCCATTTGTACAACCAGTAGCCTGTTTCCTTCCTTGCCTGTTACTGTCCCTGCAAGCCATTTGGGACCCCTGCCATAGTTTAGCACAAACACTTTGTCCTCTATCTCATTCCACCTCCCCCTCGAATTTCGGTCATGCTACTCAGTTAGCTTCCGGCGCTTTGCCTCAACAATTTCATGCATGTCTGGGAGGATTAATGAGAGCCTAGTCTTTAAGGTCCGTTTCATCAGTAGTTGCGCGGGGGAAACCCCAGTCAACGAAGGCGGACGAGATCTGTGTGCCAGCAGCAGTCGCGACAGGTGGCTCTGCAGCGTGGGACCTTGGATTTTTAGCATGCCTTGTTTAACAATTTGCACTGCTCGCTCCGCCTGGCCATTGGAGGCTGGTTTGAACGGTGCCGCCTTAACGTGATTTATGCCGTGGTCAACTATAAAATCTTGAAATTCTGCGCTGGTGAAGCACGGACCATTATCACTGACCAATATGTCAGGAATTCCGTGCGTTGCAAACATGGTTCCAAGGCTCCCCACAGTGGCGGAGGTGGTGCTCAAGTTTAAAATGGTGCACTCGATCCACTTTGAAAATGCATCGAGGAACATTTTGCCCATGAATGGGCCCGCATAGTCTACATGCACCCGTGACCACGGTTTGGTGGGCCAGGGCCAGGGTTATGGGGGTCCTCCCTGGGGGCTTTACTGAGTTGGGCACAAATGGTGCACCACCGGACGCAGAGCTCCAAGTCCGCGTCAATGCCAGGCCACCAGACATGGGATCTGGCTATGGCCTTCATAAGGACGATCCCCGGTTGCTCGCGGTGGAGCTCCCGGACAAACGCCTCTCTGCCTCGCAAGGGCATTACTACTCGGCTGCCCCACATCAGGCAGTCTGCCTGTAGTGAGAGTTCATGCATGCGCCTATGGAAAGCTTTGATCTCCTCGGGGCAGGCATCGCGGGCCTCTGCCCAGTCACCAGTTAAAACACATCTTTTGACTAAGGATAACGTGGGGTCGCTGGTCGTCCAGGCTCTGATTTGGCAAGCCGTCATGGGCGAACCTGTGGATTCAAAGGCATTGATTGCCATGGCCATCTCACAGTCCTGCTCGTCGGACCCTTCCATGGTCGCCAGGGGTAGCCTGCTAAGCGCGTCAGCAGAGTTGTCTGTGCCTGGTCTGTGCCTTATGTGTAATTATTATTATTTATTATTATTGTAAGATTATTATTATTATTGTTATATAATTATTATAATTATTATTATTGTAAGAAGCCAGCATGAGTGCCCACCGCTGAATGCGCGCCGAGGTGTTGGCGATTATTGCCTTGCACTCGGATAGCAGGAACGTGAGGGGTTTGTGGTCGGTTTCTAACACGAACTTGGCCCCGAAAAGTTTTTGGTGCATCTTTTTAACACCATACACGCACGCGAGTGCCTCCTTCTCAAACATACCGTACCCGCGCTCCGCCCGCAAAAGTGACCTGGAGGCATAAGCAATGGGTTGTAATTTACCCATATCATTGACATGCTGTAAAACGCACCCGACCCCGTACGCTGACGCATCACATGTAAGAACTAGCTTTTTAACCTGGATCAAAAAAGGCTAAAACACTGTTGGAACATTGAAGGTTGCGTGCCTTATTGAAGGCGAGTTCTTGGGCGTCCTCCCAAAACCAATCGCACCCCTTTCTGAGTAGCACGTGGAGAGGCTCCAGCAGCGTGCTCAAGTTCTGCATAAAGTTCCCAAAGTAATTGAGTAGCCCGAGAATGGCGCGCAGTTCCGAGACATTCCGGGGCCTGGGTGCCAGACGAATTGCTTCGGTTTTGGATTCTGTTAGGCGGATTCCATCAGCGGCAATCCTACTGCCCAAAAATTCAACCTCGGTCGCGAGAAACAAACACTTGGATTTCTTAACTCTTAGGCCTACCCGATCCAATCGACTTAGTGCTTCCTCCAAATTGCGGAGATGGGAGTTGGTGTCCCTGCCCGTGATGAGTATGTCATCTTGAAACACAACCGTCCCCGGGATGTACTTGAGCAGACTCTCCATGTTGTGCTGGAATATAGCAGCTGCCGACCTGATGCCGAATGGGCATCGATTGTACATAAAAAGGCCTCAATGTGTGTTGATGGTGGTGAGTAGCTTGGACTCTTCGGTCAGTTCTTGTGTCATATACGCAGATGTGAGATCTAGTTTCGAGAAAAGTTTTCCTCCAGCCAATGTGGCAAATAGGTCCTCCGCTCTGGGCAGCGGGTATTGGTCCTGTAGGGAGACTCTGTTTATGGTAGATTTGTAATCCCCACAGATTCGTACGGATCCATCAGGTTTCATGACGGGGACGATGGGACTTGTCCAGTCGCTAAATTCCACGGGTGAGATAATGCCTTCCCGCAGAAGCCGGTCCAGTTCGTGTTCAATCTTTTCCCTCATCACATAAGGCACAGCTCTTGCCTTGTGATGGACCGGTCTGGCATTCTGTGTGATGTGGATTTTAACTTTAGCCCCTTTGAAGGTGCCCACACCTGGCTGAAAGAAATGTTCAAAACGACTTAGAACTGTTGAGCAGGAGGTCCGTTCCTCTGATGACATGGCGTGAACATCATCCCATTTCCTATTTAGTTTTGCCAGCCAGCTTTTCCCCAACAGTGCTGGGAGATCTCTGGGGACAATCCACAGGGGAAGTCAGTTCACCGTCCCTTTGTGTGTGACTGAGAGCATGGCGCTGCCAAGGACTGGGACGATTTCTTTGGTATAGGTCCTTAGTTTGGTGAAGATCCTTGTGAGTTTTGGTCTTTTGATTTTGTGCGGCCACAGCTGTTCAAATTGTTGGACGCTCATGAGAGATTGACTCGTTCCCGTGTCCAGTTCCATGTTGACGGGTATCCCGTTGAGTAGGACCCTCATCATTATTGGAGGCGTCTTGTTGTAAGAACAGTGGACATTGATCGTGTTAACCCGCTGTACCTCGGTGTCCCGGGCACTGTCCCCACCGTCTTCTGGTCCGCTTTCCGACCCTTCCGATTTGTATGCCAGCCGAGCTGCTGTTTTTCTGCACATGTGAGCCAGATGCCCTGTGTAGTTGCAGTTTCTACAAACAGCATGCTGAAATCGACACCTCCTTGATGAGTGCCTTCCCCCACATCTCCAGCACAGACCGCTTCCATTGTTTCCGAAGGATGAGCTGCGTCTGACTCATCTCTCTTGAGCTTCTCTCAGGCTGTAGTTGATTGCTCGCATTGTGGGTTGATGAAGTGTGAACGGCCGTTCATGTGGCCCTTGATGGCTTCTGGCGCCACTGCCTGCTGTTGAAGGCCTGCTCTCCTGTCTTTGTCTGTGAGTGGGGGTAGCGGCTCGTTTCACGCTGTGAACCCCTTGTTCCGATGTTTCGTTAGTTGTCGTACCTGCAGCATAGATCAACCTCGTTTCTTCTTCTCCTGCCAAGAATGTCTGTGCAACTAGTGCTGCTGCCTCTAGGGTCAAGTTCTTGGTCTCTATCAGCTTTCGGAATATGCCTGTGTGACCTATTCCTTCAATAAAAAAGTCCCTCAGTGCTTCTCTCCTTAGATCATCGGAGAACTCACATAAACTAACCAGCCTCCAAAGTTCTGCCACAAAGTCGGGTATGCTCTGGCCCACACAGCGTCTGTAGTTGTAGAACCTGTGTCTGGCCATGTGTAGGCTGCTCGCTGGCTTCAGGTGGTCTCTCACCAGTGTGCTCAACTCCTCAAATGACTTGCTTGCTGGTTTCTCGGGTGCCAGCAGGTCCTTCATTAAGGCGTATGTTTTCGAGCCACAGCTGGTCAAGAGATGGGCTCTTCCCTTGTCTGCCTTATCGTCGCCCAACCAGTCTTTGGTTACAAAGCTTTGCTGGAGCCTTTCTATAAAGTCCTCCCAAATGTCTCCAGCATTGTATTTCTCATTGGAGCCGTTGGTAGCCATTCTGTGGATCCCGTAACTCGTCGCCACTGTAAAGTCCTGACCCTGCAGTACAGACTTACACGAGACACATGCTGAAGTCAAGATCATTCTGGACCTGCACCTTTATTTCACAGCTCTCGAGTGCCACACTTGCCTGAGACCTGCCTTTATATACCTGTGTGGGACAGGTATGCAGTGTCTCCTGCAAGTGCAGCCCTGGTGGTAAAGTATGCTTGTGGTTACAGGTCCTATCTAGTTACAGTCATGTATAGCATGGTAAGATACAGTTATATACAGTAGTGTGAGATACATGACAGAGGTCGAACCAGTGTTTTATAAAGGTTCATCATAACTTCCTTGCTTTTGTACTTATGCCTCTATTTATGAAGCCCAGGATCCCGTATGTTTTTTTAACCGCTTTCTCAACCTGCCCTGTCACCTTCAACGATTTGCACGCATATACCCCCCCGGTCTCTCTGTTCCTGCACCCTCTTTAGTTTACATTGCTTCTCCTCGTTCTTCCTACCAAAATGTATCACTTTGCACTTTTCTTTGTTAAATTCCATCTGCTCTGTGTCCGCCCATTCCCCCAGCTGGTCTATGGGGCAGAAATGTCCCCTTTTTATAGCCCCGTTATCAATGGTGTTTTTGCCTGGGGGAGGTGGGGGGCGCTACTTGTTCCAGAGGTTTGGGGGGACGCTGTGCCGTCTGCACAACCGGCAATGACATCATCACCCCACGCCTACCCCTCACCGCCCTGACCCCTCACCTCCTCGACCCCTCACCTCTCCGACCTCTCACCGCCCCGACCTCTCACCGCCCCGACCTCTCACCTCCTCGACCCTTCACCTCACCGACCTCTCACCGCCCCGACCCCTCACCACCCGCCCCGACCCCTCACCGCCCGCCCCGACCCGTCACCGCCCGCCCCGACCCCTCACCGCCCCGACCTCTCACCGCCCTGACCCCTCACCGCCCCGACCCCTCACCGCCCCGACCTCTCACCGCCCCGACCTCTCACCGCCCCGACCTCTCACCGCCCTGACCCCTCACCGCCCCGACCCCTCACCGCCCCGACCTCTCACCGCCCCGACCTCTCACCGCCCCGACCCCTCACCGCCCCGACCTCTCACCGCCCTGACCCCTCACCGCCCCGACCCCTCACCGCCCCGACCTCTCACCGCCCTGACCCCTCACCGCCCCGACCCCTCACCGCCCACGCTGACCCATTATTGCCCCGCAGGGGAAATTACCGTTAGCGCCTCGGGCCGCCATTTTATTTTGCCAGCCGACTCTTGTGTCGATCTGACAATGATGGCCCTCGCGTTGACCAGGCCGTCCATTGTGCAGCCCGGCATTCCGACTTGGGAGCCGAGCTGCTGGCCCGGTCGATCGCGTCCCTGGTGGCCCAATGGTGGCCACCTCAAGGCCTGTCGACTACGCAGCGGTCCTTTGCTATATTTGAACCCAGCGCTGCGCGGCCACCCTGGGAACTGCAGCGTTGGAGACAGCATCGGAGACAGCGCTCTGCTTCCTTTGAGGGGCGCACTGCCCAATTCCGCGCCAGGCAATACAAGTCCCAGCCCCGGAAGGTCACTGCCACCAATCGGGGCAAAGGGCAGTTTTGCCCCCTCTCTCTTATTAAAGTCTGTCCCTCTCCTCCTCACTCTTCACTATACTCCCAAGTTTTCTGTCACCTGCAAATTGTGAAATTGTGCCCTGTACACCCAACTTTAAGTCATTAATGGGACAAAATTCGCGGTTGGAGGCTTCCCGCAGGCGGATGCCTCCGACCAAATTTTTTTACGAAAGTACTTGTTGGTTCCGGAGGAACAAGGCCTAGATGTGCAGCCCTCTCTCCCCCAATGTGACCCTCTCTCCCCCAAATGTGACCCTCAGTGTGACCCTCTGACCCCCAGTGTGACCCTCTGACCCCCAGTGTGACCCTCTGACCCCCAATGTGACAATACACTGCCCCCAGTGTGACCTTCTGAACCCCCCAGTGAGACGCTCTGACCCCCCAGTGTGACCCACTGACCCCCAGTGTGACCGTCTGTCCCCCAGTGTGACCCTCTGTCCCCCAGTGTGACCCTCAGACCCCCAATGTGACAATACACTGCCCCCAGTGTGACCTTCTGAAACCCAGTGAGACGCTCTGACCCCCCAGTGTGACCCACTGACCCCCAGTGTGACCCTATATTTCCTCCAGTGTGACCCTCTGCCCTCCCCAGTTTGACCCTCTGACCCCCAGTGTGACCCTATATTCCCCCAGTATGAATCTCTGACCCTCAGTGTGACCCTATATTCCCCGTGTGACCGTATATTCCCAACCCCCTCAGTGTGACCCTATACCCCCCAGTGTGACCCTCTATACCCCAGTGTGACCCTCTGAACCCCGGTGTGATCCTCTGACCCCGAGTGTGACCCTATATTCCCCCCCAGTTTGACCCTATACCCCCCAGTGTGAAGCTCTGACCCCCAGTGTGACACTATACCCCCCAGTGTGACTCTATATTCCCCCCCAGTGTGACCCTATACCCCCCAGTGTGACACTATACCCCCCAGTGTGACACTATATTCCCCCAGTGTGACCCTCTGAACCCCGGTGTGATCCTCTGACCCCGAGTGTGACCCTATATTCCCCCAGTATGACCCTATATTCCCCCAATGTAACGCTCTGACCCACAGTGTGACCCTCTGACCTGCAGTGTGACCTTCTGCCCCCGTGTGACCATCTGAACCCCCAGTTTGACCCTCTGACTCACTGTGTGAACCTCTGACCCTCCAGTTTGACCCACTGACCCCCAGAGTTACCTCTCTGGCCCCTAGTGTGACCTTTTGTCCCCCAGTGTGATCCGCTGACCCCCACTTTGACCCTCTGACCCCAAGTGTGACGCTGACCCCCAGTCTGACCTCTCTGATCCACAGTGTGACCCTATATCCCCCGTGTGACCTTCTGTCCCCCTGTGTGACACTCTGACCCCCAGTTTGATCCTATATTCCACCCAGTGTGACCCTCTAACCCCCAGTTTGACCCTCTGTCCCCAGTGTGACCCTCTGACCCCCCCCCAGTTTGACCCTATATTTCCCCCAGTGTGACACGCTGATGCCCAGTGTGACACTATATTCCCCCAATGTGACCCTCTGCCCCCCCCAGTTTGACCCTCTGACCCCCAGTGTGACCCTATATTCCCCCAGTGTGAACCTCTGACCCTCAGTGTGACCCTATATTCCCCGTATGACCCTATATTCCCCCCGTGTGACCCTATACCCCCCAGTGTGACCCTTGATCCCCCAGTGTGACTCTCTGACCCCCCAGTGTGACCCTCTGACCCCCAAATGTGACCCTATATATCCCTCAGTGTGAGGCTCTGACCCCCAGTGTGACCCTATATTCCCCCAGTGTGACCCTCTGACCCTCAGTGTGACCCTCTGACCCCCATGTGACCCTCTGACCACCCGTTTGTTGATCTGACCCCAATGTGACCCTCTGACCCCCAGTGTGACCCTATACCCCCAGTGTGACCCTCTGTCACCCAGTGTGACCCTCTGACCCCCAGTGTGACCCTATATTCCCCCAGTGTGACCCTCTGTCCCACCCCAGTTTGACCCTCTGACCCCCAGTGTGACCCTCTGTTCCCCCAGTGAGACCCTCTGACCCCCAGTGTGACCCTATATTCCCCTAGTGTGACCCTCTGACCGCCCAGTGTGGCCCTCTGATCTCCAGTGTGACCCTATATTCCCCCAGCATGACCCTCAGTACCCTCCCCTTAGTTTGACCCTCTGACCCGCAGTGTGACCTTCTGCCTCTTGTGTGACCTTCTGACCCCCACAGTTTGACCCTCTGACCCCATAGTTTGACCCGCTGACCCCCAGTATGACCTCTCTGACCCCAAGTGTGACCCTGACCCCCAGTATGAACCTGTACCCCCCAGTGTGATACTCTGACCGCCAGTGTGACCCTATATCCCCCGTGTGACCTTCTGTCCCCCAGTGTGACCCTCTGACCCCCAGTGTGACCTTCTGACCCCCAGTGTGACCCTCTGACACCCAGGGTGACCCTCTGACCCCCCAGTCTGACCTTTCTGACCCCCAGTGTGACCCCATACCTCCCCAGTGTGACCCTCTGTCCCCCCAGTGTGACCCTATATTCCCTGTATGACCCTATATTCCCCCCCAGTGTGTCCCTATACCCCCCATGTGTGACCCTCTAGCCCCAGTTTGACCCTCTGAGCCCCAGTGTGACACTCTGACCCCCAATGTGACCCTATATTCCCCCAGTGTGCCCACCTGACCCCCAGTGTGACCCTCTGACTCCCAGTGTGACCCTCTGTCCCCCAGTGTGACCCTCTACCCCAGTGTGACCTTCTGACCTCCAGTGTGACCCTCTGTCCCCCAGTGTGACCCTCTGACACCTAGTGTGACCCTCTGACCCCCTGTATGACCCTCTATTCTCCCAGTGTGACCCTATACTCCCCAGTGTCAACCTCTGATCCCAAGTGTGACCCTATATTTCCACCAGTGTGACCCTCTGACCCCCAGTGTGATCCTATATTCCCCCAGTGTGATTCTCTGTCTCCCCCTCCCCAGTTTGACCCTCTGACCCCCAATGTGACCCCATATTCCCCTGTGTGACCCTCTGACCCCCCAGTTTGACCATCTGACCCCCAGTGTGACCCTATATTCCACCCAGTGTGACCTTCTATTCCCCAAGTGTGACCCTCTGACCCCCAGTGTGATCTTATATTCCACCCAGTGTGACCTTCTATTCCCCCAGTGTGAACCTCTGACCCCCAGAGTGACGCTCTGACCCCCAGAGTGACCCTCTGTCCCCAAGTGTGACGCTCTGACCCCCAGTGTGACCCTGACCCTCAGTCTGACCTCTCTGACCCCCAGTGTGACCCTATAGCCCCCCAGTGTGACCCTCGGATCCCCAGTGACCCTCTGACCCCGTGTGACCCTATATCCCCCAATGTGACCTTCTGTTCCCCCTGTGTGACCCTCTAACCCCCCCCCCCCAGTTTGACCCTCTGACCCCCAATGTGACCCTATATTCCCCCAGTGTGATCCTATATTCCCCCAGTGTGACCCTCTGACCCCCAGTGTGACCCTGTGAATCCCCAGTGTGACTCTAAATTCCCCCAGTGTGAGCCTCTGACCCCCCCAATGTGACCCTTTGACCCCCCCCAGTTTGACCCTCTGAACCCCAGTAGTGACCCTATATTCCTCCAGTGTGACCCTATATCCCCAGTATGACCCTATACCCCCCGCACCCGGTGTGACCCTCTGTCCCCCCAGTGTGACCCTCTGTCCCCCCCAGTGTGACCCTATGCCCCCCAGTGAGATCTTCTGGCCCCCAGTGTGATCCTCTGACCCCCAGTGTGACCCTATATCTCCCCAGAGTGACCCTATATCTCCCAGTGTGACCCTCTGGCCCCCAGTGTGACCCTATATCGTCCAATGTGACCCTATATCCCCCAGTGTGACCCTCTGACCCCCAGCATGACCCTCTATTCCTCCAGTGTGACCCTCCGACCCCTAGTTTGACCCTCTGTCCCCCAGTGTGACCCTCTGACTCCCAGGGTGACCTCTCTGACCCCCAGTGTGACCCTATATTCGCCACTGTGACCCTCTAACCCCCATTGTGACCCTCTGTCCCCCCAGTGTGACCCTCTGTCCCTCCAATGTGACCCTATGCCCTACAGTGTGACCCTCTGACCCCGTGTGGCCCTCTGACCCCCAGTTGACCTTCTGTTCCCCAGTGTGACATCCCTGACCCCTGGTGTGATGCTTTACGCCCCCAGTGTGACCCTCTGATCCCCAGTGTGACCCTCTGACCCACTGTATGACCCTATACCCCCCAGTGTGACACTCTGACCCTCAGTGTGACACTATATTCCCCCAGTGTGACCCTATATTCCCCCAGTGGGCCCACCTGACCCCCAGTGTGAACCTCTGTCCCGCAGTGTGACCCTCTGACCCCCAGTGTGACCCTATATTTCCCCCAGTGTGACCCGCTGACCCTCTGTGTGACCTTCTGACCCCCCCCCCAGTTTGACCATCTGACCCCCAGTATGACCCTATATTCCACCCAGTGTGATTCTCTATTCCCTAAGTGTGACCCTCTGACCCCCAGTGTGACCCTATATTCCCCCAGTGTGTCCCTCTGTTCCCTCCACCCCCAGTTTTACACTCTGACCCCCAAAGTGACCCTATATTCCCCCAGTGTGAATCTCTGACCCTCAATGTGACCCTATACTCCCCCAGTGTGAACCTCTGTTCCCCCAGTGTGACCCTCTGACCCCCCCCAGTGTGACCCTCTGCCCCCCCCAGTTTGACCCTCTGACCCCCAATGTGACCCTATACTCCCCCTAGTATGAACTTCTGTTCCCCCAGTGTGACCCTCTGACCCCCAGTGGGACCCTATATTCCTCCAGAGTGACCCTCTGACCCCCAGTCTGGCATCTCTGACCCCCATGTGAACTTCTGTCCCCCTGTGTGACACTCTGACCCCCAGTTTGATCCTATATTCCACCCAGTGTGACCCTCTGACCCCCAGTTTGACCCTCTGTCCCCAGTGTGACCCTCTGACCCCCACCAGTGTGACCCTATATTTCCCCCAGTGTGACCTGCTGACGCCCAGTGTGACACTATATTCCCCCAATGTGACCCTCTGCCCCCCCCCAGTTTGACCCTATGACCCCCAGTGTGACCCTATATTCCCCCAGTGTGAACCTCTGACCCTCAGTGTGACCCTATATTCCCCATGTGACCGTATATTCCCCCCAGTGTGACCCTTGATCCCCCAGTGTGACCCTCTGACCCCCAATGTGACCCTCTGACCCCCAAATGTGACCCTATATATCCCCCAGTGTGACCCTCTGACCCTCAGACCACCCAGTTTGTCAATCTGACCCCAGTGTGACCCTATATTCCACCCAATGTGACCCTCTATCCCCCAAGTATGACCCTCTGACCCCAAGTGTGACCCTATATTACCCTAGTGTGAGCCTCTGACCGCCCCCTCCAGTGTGACCCTCTGACCCCCAGTGTGACCCTATACTCCCCCCAGTGTGAACCTCTGTTCCCCCAAGTGTGACCCTCTGACCCCCAGTATGACCCTATACCACCAGTGTGACCCTCTGTCACCCAGTGAGACCTTCTGACCCCCAGTGTGACCCTGTATTACCCTAGTGTGACCCTCTGAAGCCCAATGTGTCCCTATATTCCCCTGTGTCGCCCTTTATTCACCACTGTGACCCTCTGACCCCCATTGCAACCTTCTGTCCCCCCAGTGCGACCCTATATCTCCCCAGAGTGACCCTATACCTCCCAGTGTGACCCTCTGGCACCCAGTGTGACCCTATATCGCCCAGTGTGACCCTATATCCCCCAGTGTGACCCTCTGACCCCCAGCGTGACCCTCTATTCCTCCAGTGTGACCCTCTGACCCCCAGTTTGACCCTGACCCCCAGTGTGACGCTCTGACCCCGAATGTGACCCGATATTCGCCACTGTGACCATCTGACCCCCATTGCGACCCTCTGTCCCCCCAGTGTGACCCTATATTCCCCCAGTGTGACCCTATATTCCCCCAGTGTGCCCACCTGATCCCCAGTGTGACCCTCTGACCCCCAGTGTGAACCTCTGTCCCGCAGCGTGACCCTCTGACCCCCAGTGTGACCCTATATTTCCCCCAGTGTGACCCTCTGTATGACCTTCTGACCCCCCCAGTTTGAGCATCTGACCCCCAGTGTGACCCTATATTCCACCCAGTGTGATTCTCTATTCCCCAAGTGTGACCCCCTGACCCCCAGTGTGACTCTATATTCCCCCAGTGTGACCCTCTGTTCCCCCCACCCCCAGTTTTACACTCTGACCCCCAAAGTGACTCTATATTCCCCCAGTGTGAACCTCTGACCCTCAGTGTGACCCTATACTCCCCCAGTGTGAACCTCTGTTCCTCCAGTGTGACCCTCTGACCCCCCCAGTGTGACCCTCTGTTCCCCCCCAGTTTGACCCTCTGACCCCAATGTGACCCTATACTCCCCACAGTATGAACCTCTGTTCCGCCAGTGTGACCCTCTGACCCCTAGTGGGACCCTATATTCCTCCAGAGTGACCCTCTGACCCCCAGTCTGACCTCTCTGACCCCCAGTGTGACTATTCCCCCAGTATGACCCTCTGACCCCCAGTGTGACCCTCTGTCCCCCCAGTGTGACCCGCTGACCTCCATTGTGGCATTCTGACTCCTAGTGTGACCTTCTGTCCCCCAGTGTGACCTCCCTGACCCCCAGTATGAAGCTATACCCCCCAGTGTGACCCTCTGCCCCCCCAGTGTGACCCTATATCCCCATGTGACCCTATACCCCCCCAGTGTGACCCTATGCCATACAGTGTGACCCTATACCCCCCCAATGTGACCCTATGCCATACAGTGTGACCCTATACCCCCCACCAGTGTGACCCTCTGTCACCCCAATGTGACCCTATGCCATACAGTGTAACCCTCTGACCTCCAGTGTGGCCCTCTGACCTCTAGTGTGACCTTGTCCACCAGTGTGACCTCCCTGACCCCACGTATGAAGCTATACGCCCCAGTGTGACCCTCTGTGTGACCCTATATTCCCCCCGGTCGGACCTCTCTCTCCGCCCCCCGCCGCTGGGATGGAGCTGTCGCCGTTGGTAACGGTGCCGCCTATTTTTATGAACCGTGCAATAGGCGGCGAGGTAAGTGTGCGGCGGGAGCCAATGGCGGCGCGCCTTGTTGCAGAGTGTGAGCGCGGGAGCCGTTGGGGCCTAGTGTGTGATTTGGCCGCTCGGGTTGTGTGGCGGCGCCGTTGTCCCCCTGAGGCCCCGCCATGCCCGAGTACCTGGAGGACCCGTCCGTGCTCACCAAGGAGCGGCTCAAGAGCGAGCTGATCGCCCACAGCGTGAGCCTGCCGCTGGGCGAGCACCGCAAGGATGTGTATGTGCAGCTGTACCGCCGGCACCTCACGGCCCGCAACACCCGCCCCGCCGGCCGCCGCGCAGACTTCTCCAGCGATGAGGAGGGCGCGCCGGGAGCGGACCCGGGCAAGGTGAGGGAGCGGGGGGGAGGCCCGGGCGGGGTGAGGGGGGCGGGGGAGAGGCCCGGGCAAGGTGAGGGGGGCGGGGGGGAGGCCCGGGCAAGGTGAGGGAGCGGGGGGGGGAGAGGCCCGGGCAAGGTGAGGGGAGCGGGGGGGGGGAGAGGCCCGGGCGGGGTGAGGGGGGCGGGGGAGAGGCCCGGGCGGGGTGAGGGGGGCGGGGGAGAGGCCCGGGCAGGGTGAGGGGGGCGGGGGAGAGGCCCGGGCAGGGTGAGGGGGGCGGGGGAGAGGCCCGGGCAGGGTGAGGGGGGCGGGGGAGAGGCCCGGGCAAGGTGAGGGAGCGGGGGGGGAGGCCCGGGCAGGGTGAGGGGGGCGGGGGAGAGGCCCGGGCAGGGTGAGGGGGGCGGGGGGGGGGGAGGCCCGGGCAGGGTGAGGGAGCGGGGGGGGGGGAGGCCCGGGCAGGGTGAGGGGGGCGGGGGAGAGGCCCGGGCGGGGTGAGGCGGGCGGGGGAAAGGCCCGGGCAGGGTGAGGGGGGCGGGGGAGAGGCCCGGGCAGGGTGAGGGGGGCGGGGGGAGGCCCGGGCAGGGTGAGGGGGGCGGGGGAGAGGCCCGGGCAGGGTGAGGGGGGCGGGGGGAGGCCCGGGCAGGGTGAGGGGGCCGGGGGAGAGGCTCAGGCCCCGGTCCCGCGCTAGAACACTCCCACTTGCCGCTTTCCCGCTTAACCTGCGGCTTCCGCCCCGCTGTATGCCCCGGGCCCGCGGGTACTGCCTGTCTCCCAGAGTCTGCAGTCCCCTCTCTCACTTCTCGGTTTTGTTTGGCGGCTGGAATATATCCAGGAGCGGTGTGTAAAATGTTTGCGGAGATGAAGGTTCCTCCCAAACAACTGGCTGTCAATTTTTTGAAGTGACGCCCATTTGAAAAGCAGCTTCGGCCCATGCTTATTAGTACAGCCCTATTTTCATTGTAAATAATTAATTTGCGTTTTCCATCTGAGTTCAATCTCGCCGAACAGTTCCCCGATTTTGACTCTTTACATTTAGCAATCTCCAGTTTCGATTTAAAATCTGCCCAATTCTATTTACTTTTTGAACCTATTCCCTGATGCATATTTTGAACTAGTTGGATATTGTTATTTGTAGTAATACTCAATTTGTACCCTTGCCCACCAAACCTAACTCCCCGCCCTAACCCCATACACTCGTCTCTAGTCTCTCTTATATCCACCTCCTGCTCCCTTGGTCTTGGTCCAGTGGCAAGGATTACCCAAGACGACCGGAGACAGCTCTGCTGCACGGACCTAGTGCGTACACATATCACAGTGTGGGCTGGCCCGTGCTGCTCCTGGGTCCGAACTCACGCCTCTCCTAGGCCCCGATCACATTGCTCTACGAATTCTTGTCACTCCTTCGTCCCGACCTCGCTGCTCCTGCTGTATCTGCCCAAGCGCCAATCAGAAATACGCTGGTGTGAAATACATCTACAGCATTGAGTGTATGTAAGGTGTTTTCTACTCCAATTAGTGTCTGGTTAAAACTGTCGCCACCTGTGTGTGGTAACTAATTTCTATTGACCAACACTGGTTAAAAGCCAACTCCTACTCAGTGTTGTGATGTATCTGCAATCCCAAGTTTGCTGTTCTCTTGGATGCCTCCTATGCCTGCTCCCAGTTTATAATGTTCTGGTTTTAATTGAACTTGATATATGCAAACCAGAAAACATTAAAACTGATTAAAACTGGGTTTACACAATATTTTAAAGGTAAGGAAAGACTTCCATTCATATCATGCGTTTCACAACCTCATCATGTCCCAAAGCACTTTACAGCCAATGAAGTAATTTTGAAGTGTAGTTGCTGTTGTAATTTTGGAAATGCAGCAGCCAGTTTGTGCACAGCAAGCTCCCACGAACAGCAATGTGAGCATGACCAGCTAATCTGTTTTAGTGATACTGATTGAGGGATTAATATTGGCCAGGACAGCAGGGATAACTCCCCTGCTCTTCTTTGAATAATGCCGTGGCATGTTTTACATCCACCTGAGGGCAGATGGGTCCTCCGTTTAACATCTCATCCAAGAGATCAGCTGAAATTAAATTTTTTAGCTTGTGCCAACTTACAAAACTGATGAATATTACGCTGTAGCTTTGAGACTTCCATTAGCTGGATTACATTTAGAAATATAGACACTCAAAGCCCCAGAAGTAGTTTTACAGAACCCCTAACCCAGTGCTGGCAGGTTGCTAATGTGTGTTCAGGTGGCTTTTCAGCGTTTGCTCACTTAACTTTTAACTTCCCGATCGCATTGCTGTTTTGAGTCTGACACGGTGGGTAACGGGATGCTGCATGGCGTTGTCGGACCGCTGTGCCACTTTCCCAGTTCTGGACTTCGACCTTAGCTCTGCCCACTTGGCACTACAATTGGTCAAGAGTGGTCAAAGCCCCTGATAGCCAGCCTGGTTATCCTTTCTCTTAGTCTTTCCTTCTCATAGGGATATATTTTTGTTGAGAGTTATGAAGTATCTCCTTAAATGTCTGCCACTGTGAACACTGATTGATAGCCAGCCTGGAGCACATGTGTGTAAACACTAATTAATAGCCAGCCTGCAGTACATACGTGTGTGAAGACTGATTGATAGCCAGCCTGGGGTACATACGTGTGTGAACACTGATTTGAGGTGGTGATTACAAAGCAATGAATCAACTTTCCAGGGGAGTGGCTGTTGCTGGATGCCCTCCAATGTGTCTCTGGTAAAACCTGTGTGTGGTGGAATGTGCCCAAGGCCAGATGTTGTAATAATACAGCTGGTTTTGTTCTCTAGTCCATTTCTCACATTTCATAGTTTGAAGTTTTCCTGTAAATTATTGCTGGAATTTTGACAGTTGTTGTGCACATCCTTTAAACTCCCTTCAAATTGCATCAATAAATATGACTTAACAAATTGATCTCGAGGATGGCTTAGCCTACAAGTTATTTTGAAATAAAAATTATAAATTGTCAGTGAAAGCCAACACACAAACTCTACTATTTGTAGTCAGGAAATTGTACGGATTCCTTGCCAAATGCCTTGACAATAATGTCCTATTCTTTCCGATGATAGTTGAGCAAGAAACATCTGTAACTGTCCTAGCCTGAGGGTGGCAAAGCATTGAAGGGTTTTAAATTATTAAATAATTGTCCTCAGCACCAAACAGCTACCCACCATCTGTACCCCATGCAGCTAACAGATTATTCAGCTACCCTTATCCTTTACCTGGGGGTTGTGGTAATGGACGAGTGATTGACTCAAATAGTAACAGTGGTCAGCAAAATTCTAGTCAAAAGCTGTACTTTTAAAAGAGGAAGACTCCCTATCAGATCATCCAGCGATAAAGAATTAAAATCATTTTTAACATCAGTTTCATTTTTGTTTGAATGTTGAAGGTGAGATTATGGGTAATAGTTTGGAGGAGTTTTCGAACTTGGTGGTGTAAGAGCTGAATTGCCATCCGCACAGCGGAAGCACCCGCAGTTTCGACTGAATCTTGTTGCTGGTGGTTGTACAGTTAACAATGTTGGACAGTTGTATGAGTGGGAACTGTCCGTTTATACTTCCACGGTGTGGTGTCAGGGCTGTGCACTTGATGCTGGTACTCTTGCACGGTGCCACATACCGACTGCCTGTGCTGCTGCTGTGGGTTTTTAATGGTATGAACATTGTCGCTTGCACTGAGGAACTGTGGCAGGAGACAGTCTTGTAGGAGTGAAAGTACAGAAGAGATCTAAAAAGGGGAATAAGAAAGAAAGACTTGCATTTATATAGCACCTTTCACGACCACTAGACATCTTGAAGAGCTTTTGAAGTGTGGTCACTGTTGCAGGAAACACGGCAGCCAAATTGCGCACAGCAAGCTCCCACAAACAATAATGTGATAATGACCAGAGGGACAGAGGGGGGTGGAGGAGGAACCAGATAATCTGTTTTTGTTATGTTGATTGAGGGATTACTATTGGCTAGGACACTGGGGAGAACTCCCTTGGTCTTTGAAATAGTGCCAAGGGATCTTTTATGTCCATCTGAGAGAGAAGATGGGTCCTTGGTTTAACGTCTCATCCAACAATGCAGCACTCTGTCAGCCTAGATTTATGTGCTCAAGTCCCTGGAGTGGGACTTGAAACCACAACCTTCTGATTGAGGTGAGAGTGCTACCCACTGAGCCACAGCTGACACTGGAGGGGCAAAGAGAGAGTATGAGGATATATTAGCAGCTAACATACAAGGTAATCCAAAAACCCTTTTATAAATACATAAAAGGGTAGTCAAAGGAAGGGTGGAGCCAATTGGGTACCAAAATGGAAATCTTGAGGTAGAGGGGATGGCTGAGATACGCTGCATCTCTTCACTGGAGAAGGGGATGCTGCTAATGTAGCAGTAAAGGAGGAGGCAGTAGCAATATTCGATAAGATAAAGATTGAAAAGGTTGGCACTCCTCAAAGCAAATGTGGAGTTGCAACATGGACTAAATTATACGATTTTAAAGGGGGTGCAGGAACAGTGTGACCTGGGATTGTTTGTACACAGGTATTGGAAGGTGGCAGGACTTGTTGAGAGTGCATATGGGATCCTTGGCTTTATAAATAGAGGCAGAGAGTGCGAAAGCAAGGAAGTTATGCTAAATCTTTGAAACACTGGTCAGGCCTCAGCTGGAGTATTGTATTCAATTCTGGGCACCACATTTTAGGAAGGGTGTCAAAGCTTTGGAGAGGGTGCAAAGGCGATTTACCAGAATGGTACCAAGACTGAGGGACTTCAGTTACGTGGATAGACAAGAGAAGCTGGATTGTTCTCCTTGGAGCTGAAAAGGATATGGGGAGATTTAATAGACGTGTTCAAAATTATGAATGGTTTTAATAGAGTAAATAAGGATAATGGTAAGGTCACTGGACAAGTATTCCAGGGGCCTAGACTAATGATCGAGACAGGGGTTCAAATCCCACCATGGCAGCTGGGGAATTTAAGTTCAGATAATTAAATAAATCTTGAATAAAAAGCTCGTATCAGTAATTGTGAACATGAAACTACTGGATTGTTGTAAAACCCCATCTGGGTTAATGTCCTTTTTAGGGAAGGAAATCTGCTGACCTTACCTGGTCTGGGCCTATATGTGACTCCAGACCCACAGCAATGTGGTTGACTCTTAACAGCCCTCTGTACTAGCAAGCCACTCAGTTTTACACAGCTGCTACGAAAAACAATACAAATAAAACCAGGCAGACCACTCGGCATCATCCTCTGCTATGGACACAACAATGGCACACCCAGCTCAGTCGACCCAGCAAGTTCCTTCTCGCTAACATCTGGGGGCTTGTGTCAAAATTGGGAGAGCTGACCCAGCCTGTCGAGTGACAGCCTGATATAGTTGTACTCAGCCAATGTCCCAGACTTCCATTACCATCTCTGGGTATGTCCTGTCCCACTAGCAGGACAGGACCCACCAGTGGTGGCGGCACAGTCAGGAGGGAGTAGCCTGGGGAGTCCTCAACATTGACTCCAAAACCCATGAAGTCTCATGGCCTCAGGTCACACATAGGCCCTACTCTTTCCTTAGTTATCCTCGTGCACTTTATGTAATTGTAAAACATCTTTGGGTTTTCTATGTTTTCATGTCCTCTTTTTGCTTTCTTAATTTCACCCCTGCACTTTCTATACTCTAATAGGCTTTCTGCAGTATTGAGCTCACGGTATCTGATATAGGCTTCCCTTTTTTGCCTGATCTTACCCTGTATGCACCTCGTCATCCAGGGGCTCTAAATTTGGTAGTTCTACCCTTTTTCTTTGTGAGAACATGTTTACCCTGAACTCCATGTACGTCCCTCTTGAAAGCCTCCCACTGCTCTGGCACTGATTTACCTTCAAGTAACTTTCCAGTCCACTTGCTAAATCACTTCAGCCTAGTAAAATTGTCCTCCTCCTCCCCCCCCCTAGAATCCTTACTCCTATTTTTTTCTTTTTCCTTATCCATAATGATGCTAAAACTAACTTATGATCACTATCACACAAATGCTCACCCACTGATAACTCCTTCCACCTGCCCAGCTTCATTCCCTAACACTAAATCCACAACTGCCCCTCCCCCTCCTGTTGGGCTTGCTACAAATTGGCTAAAAATGTTCTCCGGAATGCAATTCAGTAATTGACACCCTCTATCTTTTACACTGATAGTATCCCAGTTATTGGGGTAATTGAAATCCCCCACTATTACTGCCCAATTGTTTTTGCTTACAAATTTGGTCTTCTATGGAGGATTGCTATTGTTTAAGAAGAGAGAAAGGGATAGGCCGAGTAATTACAGGCCTGTCAGCCTAACCTCAGTAGTGGGAAAATTATTGGAAAAAATCCTGAAAGACAGGATAAATCTGCATTTGGAAAAGGCAAGGATTAATTAGGGACAGTCAGCATGGATTTGTTAAGGGAAGATCATGTTTGACTAACCTGATTGACCCTCTTGGTTACCTCCTCAAAAAATTCAATGAGGGCAGTGCGTACGATGTAGTGTATATAGACTTTAGCAAAGCTTTTGATAAGGTACCACATGGCAGACTGGTCATGAAGGCTAAAGCTCATGTGATCCAGGGCAACGTGGCTAGTTGGATCCAAAATTGGCTTGGAGGTAGGAAGTAAAGAGTAATGATTGATGGATGTTTTTGTGACTGGAAGGATGTTTCCAGTGGGATTCCGCAGGGCTCAGTATGGGGTCCCTTGCTTTTTGTGGTATATAATCAATGATCTAGATTTGAATATAGGGAGTACGATTAAGAAGTTTGCAGATGACACTAAAATTAGCAGTGTGGTTGATAATGAAGAGGAAAGTCATGGGCTGCAGGAGGATATCAATCTACTGGTCAGGTGGGCAGGGCAGAACAGTGGCAAATGGAATCTAATTCAGAGAAGTGTGAGGTGATGCACTTTGGGGGGGCTAATAAGGAAAGGGTATACACATTAAGCAATAGGCCACTTAATAATGTAGATGAACAAAGGGACCTTGGAGTGCTTATCCACAGATCCCTGAAAGTAGCAGGCAAGGTGGTTAAGAAGGCATATGGAATGCTTGCCTTTATTGGCCGAGGCATAGAATACAAGTGCAAGGAGGTTATGCTTAAATTGTATAATACTCTGGTTAGGCCACAGCTGGAGTATTGTGTGCAGTTCTGATCGCCGTATTATAGGAAGGATGTGATTGCACTAGAGAGAGAGGGTGCAGAGGAGATTTACTAGGATGCTGGCTGGAATGGAGGATCTTAGCTAGGAGGACAGATTGGATAGGCTGCGTTTGTTCTCATTGGAACAGAGGAGGTTGAGAGGAGACCTCATTGAGGTGCACAATATTTTGAGGGGCCTGGATATAGTGGATAGCAAGGGCCTATTTCCGTTGGTGGAGGGGTCAATTATGAGGGGGCATAGTTTTAAGGTGGTTGGTGGAAGGTTTAGAGGGAATTTGAGAGGGGGCTTCTTTACGGAGAGGGTTGTGGGGATCTGGAACTCGCTGCCTGGAAGAGTGGTGGATGTAGAAACCCTCACCACTTTTAAGAGATGGTTGGATGGGCACTTAAAGTGCAGTAACCTGCAGGGTTACGGACCTAGAGCTGGTAATTGGAATTAGACTGGATAACCTCTTGTTGGACGGAGCAGATACAATGGTAAGTACTGCAGGGAATTGAATACGCCCAGGGTGATGATCTGGACTAGTTTCGATCGTCTGGAGAAATTTTCCCAGATTTTGTTTCCCCCCATTTGGCCTGGGTTTTTAATCTGGTTTTTGCCTCTCCGGGGAGATCACATGGCTCCGGTTGGGGTGGAGTGTAGAATGTTTCAGTATAAGAGGTGTCGCAGTTGTGTGAGGCGGACGCGTTGGGCTGGGTGCTCTTTATTGTCCGCCATTGTTCATAGGTTTATATGTAACCTTTAGGGCTGCTGACCGAGGGTCATGCGGCTATTTGTCGGCCGGCGCGCACACGTTGGGCCGAAATGGCCTCCTCCTGCGCTGTAAATTTCTGTTTCTATCTCTCTCGGACTGTTTAGGGATCCTATCGTACTCTCCCAGTAGTGTGATTGCCCATTTTTTGTTCTAATGTATCATCCCTCCTCACAACTGTAATTGTTTCTTTAATTAATGCTGCGACCACCGCCCCCTCCCTCTCTGTCCCGTCTAAAAACCCTGTAACTAGGAATGTTGAGCTGCCATACATGCGCTTTTTTTTCAGCCATATCTCAGAAAAACCTAATATCATAATCCCATGTGTCTGTCTGTGTACTTAGCATATCTGCCTTATTTCCTAGACTCCTTGCATTTAAGTATATACCATTTAGCATTGCCAAACTGCCTTGCTGTCTGACAAAGGGTCATCGACCCAAAACGTTAACTCTGCCTCCTCGCCACAGATGCTGCCTGACCTGAGATTTCCAGCATTTTCTGTTTTTATTTCAGATTCCAGCATCCACAGTATTTTGCTTTTGCCTTGTCTATCTTCTAGTCTTTGTTCCCTCTGCCTTCCAAACTCGCTTATTCATTTTTTGCCTTCCATTTCCAGCTTGGCTTCTCTCCCTTCTGACAATGCTCTCTGGTTCCCATCCCCCTGCCAAGCTAGTTTAAACCCTCCCCAACAGCACTGGCAACCTCTTCCCCCATGAGGATATTGGTCCCGGCTTGTACAGATCCCACCTCCCCCAGAAAAGGTCCTAGTGCCTCAGGAATCTAAACCTTTCCCTCCTGCACCATCTCTCCAGCCATGCATTCATCCATTTATAAGAACATAAGAAATAGGAGCAGGAGTAGGCCATACGGCCCCTCGAGCCTGCTCCGCCATTTAATACGATCATGGCTGAACTGATCATGGACTCTGCTCTACTTCCCTGCCCGCCCCCATAACCCTTGACTCCCTTATCGCTCAAAAATCTCTGTCTCTCCGCCGTAAATATATTCAATGACCCAGCCTCCACAGCTCTCTGGGACAGAGAATTCCACAAATTTACAACCCTTGGAGAGAAGAAATTCCTCCTCATCTCAGTTTTAGCCTCCTCATTATCTTGTATGTTTTGATAAGATCACCCCTCATTCTTAACTCCAATGAGTATAGGCCCAACCTACTCAACCTATCTTTATGAAATATCTCCTTAAATGTCTGCCACTGCTCATCAACCGCCCCACACTTTAATCTATTTTCCCAGTCGACTTTGGCCAACTCTACCTTCATACCTTTGTAGCCGCCTTTGTTTAAGCTTGGGACACTGGTTTGAGATCCAATTTTCTCACCCTCCAACTGAATTTGAAATTCAATCATGCTATGGTCACTCATTCCTAGAGGATCCTTTAATAGGACATCGTTTATTAATCCTGTCTCATTACACAGTACCCGATATACGATAGCTTGGTCCCTGATTGGTTCCGCAACGTACTGTTCAAGGAAACTATCCCGGATACACTCTATGAACTCCTCCTCAAGGCTGCCCTGGCCAATTTGCTTTGTCCAATCAATATGAAGGTTAAAATTGCCCATGATTATTGCCGTTCCTTTTTTTACAAACCTCCATTATTTCTTGGTTTATATTCCGTCCAACGGTGTAGCTACTGTTAGGGGGCCTATAGACTACGCCCACCAGTGACTTTTTCCTCTTATTATTCCTTATCTCCACCCAAACTGATTCAACATCTTGATCTTCTGAGCCAATATCGTTTCTCACTACTGCACTGATCTCATCCTTCATTAACGGAGCTACCCCATCTCCTTTTCCTTTGTTTGTCGTTCTAAATTGTCAAATACCCATAATATTTTGTTCCCAGCCTTGGTCACCTTGATCTTTTGTAATGGCTATCAGATCATACCCGTTTGTATCCATTTGTGCCGTCGACTCATCTATTTTGTTACAAATGCTGCATTCCGTCCTCCTATTTCTATACTCGCTCAGTAGCGCATGGCACCGGGAGTAATCTGGAGATTACTACCTTTTGGGTCCTGCTTTTTAATCTCTTTCCTAGCTCCCTAAAATCTGACATCCTTGACCCTGACACCAGGGAGGCCACGTACCATCCTGTCCCAACCAGTGAATCCTATAAACCAGCACCCAGTGTAATGGGCAGATCGCACTGTCCCAACCAGTGAATCCTATAAACCAGTACCCAGTGTAATGGGCAGATCGCACTGTCCCAACCAGTGAATCCTATAAACCAGTAAGCGGATTTGTGCAATTCCCAGGTGGTGCAGTTTAATTCTCAACCATTGTTGTCAACAGATTTCATTTATATAGCCCTCTTCACAAACGAGACCTTTGGGTGGAGGAATAACATTGGAAGCCAAATGAAGGGCAAGGGGATAATGGAACATGTAAAGCATTGCCAACGCAAAGGGTTTTAGGCAGCTCTGAATGTGATGACCAAGTGAGATGGGGTTTGGGGAGTGTGTTCAGGATCGCTGTGGCTTAGTGGGTGTAAATGCGGCCGTAGATGGTGAAGTGGCGGGAGCATCAGGTAACCTAGCAATGGAGGCTTGGTATGTGGGGAAGGAAACTGGACTTGGGGTCAAGCAATACATGAAGGCTCTGTGCCTCAAGGCCACAGTTGGCCATTTAAAGAATATATGAATTCAAATGTTCCACTTGTATCAGTTTCTTGGCTTTAATATTGCCTTTCTTGAACAGAAATCCATGAGGAAGACGGATAAAACTAGTGTGGAAGAAAAAGATTTCATAGATGTGACTGAGTTGACGGATGAAGATTTAAAGGAGCAGCTTACAAAATACGGGTTTTCTGCGGGTCCTATTGTGGGTGAGTATCGGTACTGACCGCACGGCACAAGATGGACGACTTTCTCACTTCCATGCGTTGAGGACCTTGACAGATAGTTGACAGCAAATACCTTTGATTCACAGTAATTATGGGTGAGGAAAACTATTCAACTAAACTCCGTTCATCCACCCAGAAAGACGTGGAAAGTCACCCCATTGCACCATCCAGTTTAAATTATCCAGAGCTTTCGCCTCCACTGTATCCAGGCGCTGTATCCAGACACTAGTCCTAAATTTAGCTTTTGCCAGTTTGAATCTGTGAGCACTCTGTCCTACTCTCTCAATTTCATTTAAAATGATGCTTGGGATTTCCCTTTTCCACTCCCTTGACTATCTTGAATCCCTCTAAGATCACCTCTTGGGCACCTCTCTTCCAGCATGAAAGGCCCAGTGTCTCCCAGCCTTTCCTTGTAACTCAAACCCCAGACACTATTACTCTCTGCTTGGTGAACGCATCAATAATCAGTACAGGAGTTGCTATGTAAACATTTCCTATGGGGAATTGCATGTTCAGATGTCCATCAGTGACATCCTGTGACATTTCCCTGTGATTCAATAAATGGCCCTTTAATATCACTTTCCATATATGCCACCAGGCACAGCATTTAAATCATCTACTTTAATTCATTATACAGTCCATTAAGTAGCACCCTGGGTAGTCTCGATCTCTGCACTGCTCCTGTTAAGATATGCAAGGCCTGTACGCCCTCTCCCTCAACCAAGGTCTTCTGCTGTTCTTGCTTTCCTTGTGTGTCCATGCCACCGCTCTGTCCTGGTCCTTTTCAGACAATGGTCATCACTGTGGCAGCAAACACATCATTGGGTAACTCCCTGTGCACCCAATTCAATCCCGCTCTCTCGTATGATTCATACCTCCATGTGTGCATTACGTAATGCAATGTGGACCTGTTCTTGCCCGCGTCCCTCCCCTCCCCAAAACACAATCTACCAGTTGAATGGAACCTGCCAGGGAAATGTGAACTTGTGCAACTGGATCCAGTTGAGACTTGGAAGTCTGGAGTTCCAATTTCCAGACAGTGGTAAGTCAGTGTAAAGATTCCTGTCTGGTGGAAAGTCTTCCTCTAGTATCTTCAGTAGATCTGTTTTGCTGTTCGGTGTTTGTGTTTGGTATCTGGACTTTTATAAAGTTTAGTGGGGAAACAGCAAAGTGCTGAACCCAGCGCATATCTCATCTCGTCTCTCTGTTGCACTGCATGTTAATACTTCAACGCACTGTTGCCACTCAGTCTGAGGGAGCAAGTGACAATGGGGTGGTCTTGCTGTTAGGAACACATGTCTCAATCCTGGGATGGCGCCGAATTTGAATGCTGAGATTTAATTAGTAATCAGGAAAGCTGAAAATTGATTTTTGTTAGGGTATAAGCAAGACCCCAACCCACATATGTCCACGAGCTAGTTGCCAAGAGCTGATTAAGAGCAGCCTGATGGAAGCAACTTGTGCCCTTTGTTGGAGACTGTGCATCTCCAATCACTGTCGCCTCGTGTTGTGCGGTTGAGATTGGGAACTGTGCTTCATCGCACTGTACATTGGTGCTCCAAAGCAATGTGCTGCTCTCCAACAACAGCCTCTGAATATGGGAATAGTGCAGACAAACCTGGATATAATATCTGATGGCTCATTGGGTGGGGGGGGGGAAGAACACTTAATTTGTGGAGATACTAAAGTCTATTAATCTGGGCTGAGTAAAGAGAAAAATAAGCAGAGTTCTCATTCCTGCTTGCTGTACCATTACTCCTCCCAGACACCTTGTACTTTTATGTTGTACTCCTCTATATGTGATCAGTGTTTTACAAGTCCATACCCTTTCGTTATAGGCCTTCTCACTTCTCTCGTTTTTACATTTTCTTATCCTTTGAAGTATTGAGATTGAAAAGTTGCAGGTGAGATGAGTAATGTCCCAATTGTCTCCCTCGCGTTGTGCAGCCACCACTAGGAAGGTCTATGAGAAGAAGCTAGGACAGCTGATGGACAAGAGTTCAGCAACTGAAGAAAACCAGCCGAACGGGAGCACGGATTCTGATCAGTACAGTGACACGGAAGAAGGTGAATAAGCCCAGCTTGCTGGAGATTCTTTTCTGTAACTGCCAGTTTATAGGGAGGAAACCAGAGGTGCTGTATTGCATTGTTACAGTACAACTAATACTGAATATAAGTCTCCACATTGATGGCTTTTCATTCAAAATGAAAACTATTAGCATTGGTTTTAGTTTTTGCATTCTGTATTTGGAAATGGGTCCAACTGCTTCTGATTGATCTCCACCACAAAAAAACTGCCCTCTTTCTCTCTTTTTTTTTTTCCCTCCACACCCCCCACCCCCCCAAAACATATTATTCAATCGCTTCTTGCTGATTCTCTGTCCTCCTGTTAATACAAGTTTCCAATTTTCTGGATCAGCCCAAAGGGATCTGGAGCTTCAGTTTGTGTCAGGGTAGTGCAGTCAGAGGTAGTGCAGTATGCCATGCATGGACAGCTGATCTTGGTGGGCAGGACAAGCTTTCCCATTGTTATCTTCTGTTCAAACAAAAGTTGTTAGACTATTTCAGGTATAATTTACCGCTGTTAGTTATAATGGAGCTCGGCTGACACTAGCCACCAATCAATGGATTGGCAGTGGGACAGCAGGCTGCTCTTCAGTTAAACTGGTGCTTCAGGTGCCATTCATCTGAAGTCCATAGAATCATTGTAAAGTGCTGATTCTGACTGATCCTTCCATTTGGTCCCCTTTCTCTATCCTTTCCCCATATCCTTTTTACATAATTCTCTTTCACATATTTATCCAATCCCCTTTTAAAAGCTATTCCTTGCTATTCTGCAACCACTGTTTCTGATGTGTTCCATGTCTTAACAACCCTCTGCATAAAAACACTCGCCTAACCACTATTCTTTTGGTGAAGATCTTAAATTTATGCAGGAGATAAACATAAGAAATAGGATCAGGAGTAGGCCATAAGGCCCCTCGAGCCTGCTCCGCCATTCAGTAAGATCATGGCTGATCCGATCATGGACTCAGCTCCACTTCCCTGCTCGCTCCCCATAACCCCTTATCCCCTTATTGTTTAAGAAACTGTCTATTTCTGTCTTAAATTTATTTAATGTCCCAGCTTCCACAGCTCTGAGGCAGCAAATTCCACAGATTTGCAACTCTGAGAAGAAATTTCTCATCTCAGTTCTAAATGAGCGGCCCCTTATTCTAAGATCATGCTCTTTACTTCTAGTCTCACCCACCAGTGGTAACATCCTCTCTGCATCCATCTTGTCAAGCCCTGTCATAATCCTATACATTTCGATAAGATCACCTCTCATTCTTCTGAATTCCAATGAGTTGAGGCTCAACCTACTCAACCTTTCCTCCATAAGTCAAACCCCCCATCCCCGGAATCAACCTATTGAACCTTCTCTGAACTGCCTCCACAGCAAGTATATCCTTTCGTAAATGTAGAAACCAAAACTGCACACAGTATTCCAGGTGTGGTCTCACCAATACCCTGTACAGCTGCAACAAGACTTCCCTGCTTTTATACTCCATCCCCTTTGCAATAAAGGCCAAGATTCCATTGGCCTTCTTGATCACTTGCTGTACCTGCATAATATCCTTTTGTGTTTCATGCACAAGTACCCCCAGGTCCTGCTGTACTGCAGCACTTTGCAATCTTTCTCCATTTAAATAATAACTTGCTCTTTGATTTTTTTTTTCTGCCAAAGTGCATGACTTCACACTTTCCAACATTATACTCCATCTACCTAATTCTTGCCCACTCACTTAGCCTATGTCCTCCTGCAGCCTCTGTGTTCTCCTCACCCATTGCCCTTCCTCCCATCTTTGTATCGTCAGCAAACTTGGCTAAGTGAGATGGAGCAGATTTGCAGTGAACTTACTGAAGTAGTGATAATGGGAGACTTAACTACCCCAATATTGACTGAAGCAGTGATTGTTTTAAGGGCAGAGATGGATTCATGCACCTCTTGTCCTTTTCTGCTGAAGTGAAAAGAAGAGTGTCATTTTCTCTAGTCTCTTCTCAAAACTAAAGCCTCTCATCCCTGGTATTGTCGCAGTGAATTTCTCCTGCACCCTCCCCATGACATATTTCCTAAAGTAAGGTGCCAATAACTGGGCACAGTATTCTAACTGCAGCTTAACCAATGATTTGTACATGTTTAGCATTACCTCTTTGCTTTTGTACTCCATGCCCCATTTATAGAAACATAGAAAATAGGTGCAGGAGTAGGCCATTCGGCCCTTCGAGCCTGCACCGCCATTCAATGAGTTCATGGCTGAGCATTCAACTTCAGTACCCCATTCCTGCTTTCTCGCCATACCCCTTGATCCCCCTAGTAGTAAGGACCTCATCTAACTCCTTTTTGAATATATTTAGTGAATTGGCCTCAACAACTTTCTGTGGTAGAGAATTCCACAGGTTCACCACTCTCTGGGTGAAGAAGTTCCTCCGCATCTCGGTCCTAAATGGCTTACCCCTTATCCTTAGACTGTGACCTCTGGTTCTGGACTTCCCCAACATTGGGAACATTCTTCCTGCATCTAACCTGTCTAACCCCGTCAGAATTTTAAATGATTCTATGAGGTCCCCTCTCATTCTCTGAACTCCAGTGAATACAAGCCCAGTTGATCCAGTCTTTCTTGATAGGTCAGTCCCGCCATCCCGGGAATCAGTCTGGTGAACCTTCGCTGCACTCCCTCAATAGCAAGAATGTCCTTCCTCAGGTTAGGAGACCAAAACTGTACACAATACTCCAGGTGTGGCCTCACCAATGCCCTGTACAACTGTAGCAACACCTCCCTGCCCCTGTACTCAAATCCCCTTGCTATGAAGGCCAACATGCCATTTGCTTTCTTAACCGCCTGCTGCACCTGCATGCCAACCTTCAATGACTGATGTACCACGACACCCAGGTCTCTCTGCACCTCCCCTTTTCCTAATCTGTCACCATTCAGATAATAGTCTGTCTCTCTGTTTTTACCACCAAAGTGGATAACCTCACATTTATCCACATTATACTTCATCTGCCATGCATTTGCCCACTCACCTAACCTATCCAAGTCGCTCTGCAGCCTCACAGCATCCTCCTCGCAGCTCACACTGCCACCCAACTTAGTGTCATCTGCAAATTTGGAGATACTACATTTAATCCCCTCATCTAAATCATTAATGTACAGTGTAAACAGCTGGGACCCCAGCACAGAACCTTGCGGTACCCCACTAGTCACTGCCTGCCATTCTGAAAAGTACCCATTTACTCCTACTCTTTGCTTCCTGTCTGACAACCAGTTCTCAATCCATGTCAGCACACTACCCCCAATCCCATGTGCTCTAACTTTGCACATCAATCTCTTGTGTGGGACCTTGTCGAACGCCTTCTGAAAGTCCAAATATACCACATCAACTGGTTCTCCCTTGTCCACTCTACTGGAAACATCCTCAAAAAATTCCAGAAGATTTGTCAAGCATGATTTCCCTTTCACAAATCCATGCTGACCGGTCTATAATTCCCTGTTTTCTCTCTCCCTCCTTTTTTTAAAAAGTGGGGTTACATTGGCTACCCTCCACTCTATAGGAACTGATCCAGAGTCAATGGAATGTTGGAAAATGACTGTCAATGCATCCACTATTTCCAAGGCCACCTCCTTAAGTACTCTGGGATGCAGTCCATCAGGCCCTGGGGATTTATCGGCCTTCAATCCCATCAATTTCCCCAACACAATTTCCCAGCTAATAAGGATTTCCCTCAGTTCCTCCTCCTTACTAGACCCTCCGACCCCTTTTATAACCGGAAGGTTGTTTGTGTCCTCCTTCGTGAATACTGAACCAAAGTACTTGTTCAATTGGTCCGCCATTTCTTTGTTCCCCGTTATGACTTCCCCTGATTCTGACTGCAGGGGACCTACGTTTGTCTTTACTAACCTTTTTCTCTTTACATATCTATAGAAAGTTTTGCAATCCGTCTTAATGTTCCCTGCAAGCTTCTTCTCATACTCCATTTTCCCTGCCCTAATCAAACCCTTTGTCCTCCTCTGCTGAGTTCTAAATTTCTCCCAGTCCCCAGGTTCGCTGCTATTTCTGGCCAATTTGTATGCCACTTCCTTGGCTTTAATACTATCCCTGATTTCCCTTGATAGCCACGGTTGAGCCACCTTCCCTTTTTTATTTTTATGCCAGACAGGAATGTACAATTGTTGTAGTTCATCCATGCGGTCTCTAAATGTCTGCCATTGCCCATCCACAGTCAACCCCTTAAGTATCATTCGCCAATCCATCCCAGCCAATTCACGCCTCATACCTTCAAAGTTAGCCTTCTTTAAGTTCTGGACCATGGTCTCTGAATTAACTGTTTCATTCTCCATCCTAATGCAGAATTCCACCATATTATGGTCACTCTTCCCCAAGGGACCTCGCACAACGAGATTGCTAATTAATCCTCTCTCATTACATAACACCCAGTCTAAGATGGCCTCCCCCCTAGTTGGTTCCTCGACATATTGGTCTAAAAAACCATCCCTTATGCATTCCAGGAAATCCTCCTCCACTGTATTGCTTCCAGTTTGGTTAGCCCAATCTATGTGCATATTATAAAACCTAGGATATCACATCTTTTGTTTTTAAAAGCTGAAGCAATTTGCCCTCCCACCTGTATCTGAACCCTCAAAGGCTCTCTGTTCCTCCAGTACTTTTAAATGTTTACTATTTAATGCATATTCCCTCTCGTTCTTTGCAAAATGCATTGCCTCACATTTCTCCGCATGAAATGCCATTCAATATCTATCTGCCCGATATATTAACCTGTCTGTGTTCTAAAATCGCTTACAGTCCTCTTCACAGTTAACCATGCTCGCTATTTTTGTGCCCCATATACCCAAGTCCAGATCTTCTATCCCCGGTCCTGGCACTGACCTCTGGGGAACACCTCTGTTTAAATCCTTCAAGCCAGAAAGCATCCATTAACCATTACTTTTTTTTTTCCTGCCCTTTAACCAACTTGCTTTTCCTGCTACCATATCTCCTTTAATACCGTGTGCCTTAATTTTATCAACCAGCCTTTTGTGTGGCATCTTATCCAATGCCTTTTGAAAATCCATATACACAACATCCAGTGAATTTCCTCTATCCGTACACTATTATTTCCTCGGATAACTCTTAGTACATTCTTTGGACATGAGTTGCCTTTTTATAAGTCAACGCTGGCAGTTTTTAATGAGCCCGTCTCCTGAGGTGACTATAGTTGTATTCCATATTATGGCCTCTGGGAGCTTACCCAAGCATTGGCAACCCATCGAGGGTTGGAGAGGAATCAACGGTGCAGGTATCCCTTCGTGATGACCAAAGCCTGGTGTGTAGAGGCTAACGATGTGAAGTGATTTATTTTAATGTAATTTTAACAGGTTTGCACCATGGAGCATTTGTTTATTGAAAGTAAATCCACTTGAGAACATTCAGTAGAGAAGGACAGGAGAAGACCAGCTGGTCGATCTAGCCAGTCCCATCCTGGCATGGTGTAACCCCTGCACACAATCTCCCCGGAGAGGCAAAACAACATCTTGGGCCAATTTAGAGAGAGCGGGTAACATAACCCACATAGGTTTGCCACAAATACTAGTACTCATAACATCGAATCAAGTTAAACATTTTGTTCTGGGGGACTGATGCTTAGTAAATTTCCATTTTTACTATTTTATAGTGCCTTCAGTTAAAACTCACTTGGTTTTACAGTATCTGCTTACCAGTGTTTTTTTTTTAATGTAGTTGTGTATTACTACAAGCTTTCCCATTGCCCAGTCTACATTAGCATTACCAATTTTGTCTTAAACGTCAATGAAATGATTTTTAGTTCTCCCTGTCAGTTATCCAGGTCCCGGGTTTGACTGATTTTATGCTGTATAACCGGTCTCAAGATCCTGCTCGTTTTTCTGTCGTATGATAGTGAGGTCAGGGTTAGCAATTAGTGGCAGCATGTATGTTGGAGCCCCAGCACACTGTACATTGCATTGTTTCTGTGGTCAGAGAGCAATTCTTGAACTTGGTAAGTAACATTCCTTCGTGCTTGCCTTTTGAATATTCAGAGATCATAATTGAAAAGAAGGAGCTGTTTTCAAGCAAGACCAAGACTCCGGTAATAACTAGGCAAAGAAAATCTGAGTACAATTGGGTAAGTGATTTTGATGGATTATTCCATAACATCTTCAGTCCTGATCCTTTCAATGTCCACGATCCCAATACAGTTTTAAACAACATTCTGTTCCATCTATTCCTGATAATTCTGTTGTTTTTAGGCATAAAAATTGATTATCTAATAATTTGAATTGAGCAACATAACAGCAGAATAGGAATTTAGTGCTGAAAAATTGACCTTTCAGATAATTTTTGAGAAGATTGTATTGAGATTTGTATAGTGGCCTTTTGTAAATTTTGTGCAGCCCCAAGTTTCCCATCCTGCGCTATCCGTGAATGAAAGTGTGCAATAAACTCTTAACTAGCTTGCACCACTTTGTTTAAAAAAAAAAGGGGTTGTCCATTAAAATGAATCCAGATTGTTTTACTGAAGTCTTAATGTGACATTAAATTCTTTTGTAGTTGTAATTGGACGGTTTGATGGAGCAACTCACAAGTAAAAGATTCTCTTGGGTATAGTTCAGAAATTATATCAGGTGCTTCCACTTTGGATTGGCTGCTAAAGTGTATAATTTAATGAAGACTTCCTGGTGCAATAGGTCTCGAGCCTGGAGATTACTCTTGCTGATCTTAGCAGCATTATCATCATAGGCAGTTCCTCGAAATCAAGGAAGACTTGCTTCCACTCTTAGAATGAGTCCTTAGGTGGCTGAACAGTCCAATATGAGAACCGCAGTCCCTGTCACAGGTGGGGCAGACAGTCGTTGGGGGAAGGGGTGGGTGGGACTGGTTTGCCGCATGCTCCTTCCGTTGCCTGTGCTTGATTTCTGCATGCTCTCGGCGACGAGACTCGAGGCGCTCAGTGCCCTCCCGGATGCACTTCCTCTACTTAGGGTGGTCTTTGGCCAGGGACTCCCAGGTGTCAGTGGGGATGTTGTACTTTATCAGGGAAGTTTTGAGAGTGTCTTTGTAATGTTTCCTCTGTCCACCTTTGACTCGTTTGCCATTAAGGAGTTCCGAGTGCTTGCTTTGGGAGTCTCGTGTCTGGCATGCAAACTATGTGGCCTGCCCAGCAGAGCTGATCAAGTGTGGTCAGTGCTTCAATGCTGGAGATGTTGGCCTGGACGAGGACGCTAACGTTGGTGCGTCTGTCCTCCCAGGGGATTTGTAGGATCTTGCGGAGACATCGTTGGTGGTATTTCTCCAGCGACTTGAGGTGTCTACTGTACATGGTCCATGTCTCAGCCATACAGGAGGGTGGGTATTACTACAGCCCTGTAGACCACGAGCTTGGTAGTAGATCTGAGGGCCTAGTCTTCGAACACACTTTTCCTCGGGCGGCCGAAGGCTGCGCTGGCGCACTGGAGGCGGTGTTGAATCTCATTAATGTCTGCTTTTGTTGATAAAAGGCTCCCGAGGTATGGGAAATGGTCCACATTGTCCAGGGCCGCGCCATGGACCTTGATGACTGGGGGGCAGTGCTTTGCGGCGAGGACAGGCTGATGGAGGACCTTTGTCTGACGGATGTTTAGTGTAAGGCCCATGCTTTTGTACGTCTCAGTAAATACGTCAACTATGTCCTGGAGTTCAGCCTCTGTGCGCAGACGCAGGCGTCGTCCGCGTACTGTAGCTCCAAGTCAAAGGTTGGGGTGATCTTGGACCTGGCCCGGAGGCGGCGACGGTTGAACAGCTCCCCAGCGGGAAGCTTGTTGACTGTGAGGTGGAGCATGGCAGCGAGGAAGATTGAGAAGAGGGTTGGGGTGATGACGCACCCCTGCTTGACCCCAGTCCGGACGTGGATTGGGTCTGTAATGGATCCGTTGGTAAGGATCGCGGCCTGCATGTTATTGTGGAGCAGGTGGAGGATGTTGACTAACTTTTGGGGGCACCTGAAACGGAGGAGGACGCTCCATAGACCCTCGCGGTTGACCGTGTCAAAGGCCTTTGTAAGATCGAAGAAGGCCATGTATAAGGGCTGGTGCTGGTGCTGGTGCTGCTCCCTGCATTTTACCTGCAGTTGTCACGCTGCAAAGATCATGTCTGTTGCGGCCCATAGGGGCCGAAATCCGCATTGTGATTCCGGGAGGAGCACCTCGGCCATGGGGACAAGATGGTTGAAGAGGACTCGTAACGATAACTTTCCCAGTGGCTGATAACAGGGAGATTCCCCTGTAGTTGCCGCAGTCGGACTTGTCCCTTTTTTAAAGATGGTCACGATCACTGCATCTGAGATCTCCCGGCGTGCTCCACGATCTTAGCAGACGAACAGTGAATGTGTTTGTGTGACATCCATCTTCTATTTTGACAGCAGTTCATCCACTTGTTTTAATTGAATCAGCTCCTACAACAGCTGAGAGGAATGTCACTGAGCATTCATCTGGTAACCTGAGCTGTTTACATCAAATGTAAACACAAACAGACCATTTGGCCCAACTGATTTCTGCCAGTGTTTATGCTCCACATGAACTGCCTCCCACCCGACTTCATCTCACTATCGGCATGTCCTTCTGTTCCCGTCTCCCTCGTGTACTTGTCTATCTTCCCCTTAACTGCAGCTACGCTATAAACATACACAGCATGGCACACAGTGACTGGTAGATTAATTACACGTGGAGGGTGATTCACTCGTGAATATGTTGCACGAGGAGAGTAATCCACTCGTGAATATGTTGCACGAGGAGAGTGATCCACTCGTGAATATGTTACACGTGGAGGGTGATCCACTTGTGAATATGTTGCACGAGGAGAGTAATCCACTCGTGAATATGTTGCACGGGTGAGCCCAACAATAGGGGAGAGGGTAGATTTTTATATATATAATATAATCTTTTACGACCTCCAGACACCCCAAAGCGTTTTACAACCAATGAAGTACTTTTGAAGTATAGTCACTGTTGTATTGCAGCCAATTTGCACACAGCAAGCTCCCACTAACAGCAATGAAATAAATGACCTGATCTAGTTTTTATAGGGTGTTGGTTGAGGGATAAATATTGACCAGAACAATTACTTGGTCTGTAACCTGTTAACAAGGCTACTCGTACTTTCTGAAATAAAACAGAAAATGTTTGACTTGCTGTGTATTTCTGTCAGTGTCTGTAAGCAGAGAGGCAGGTTATTGCTTAGGATGTATATTGTTCCAAAGGATAGACAGCTGACTCATTAACTTCTCTATGTGTCGACTAATTTGTACATTTACAGCATTGGCTATGTTTTTTTCTTTTTACTGCAGTCAAGCTCAATTAAATGTATAACTGATAAAATAATAAAACATTTAAGAGAATAAAATATCCATGCTCAAATCCCTGTCCCTGTTAAACGAATAAAATGTTTAAATTAATTGCAAAAGTCTGGATTTATTGATGTCACTATATTGGCTGTGTTTAGCCCTTTTTATTAATCAAGGTGTTGAGCTCTTTTAACAAGTGTTTTAGAACATAAGAACATAAGAATTAGGAACAGGAGTAGGCCATCTAGCCCCTCGAGTCTGCTCCGCCATTCAACAAGATCATGGCTGATCTGGCCGTGGACTCAGCTCCACTTTACCCGCCCGCTCCCAGTAACCCTTAATTCCCTTATTAGTTAAAAATCTATCTATCTGTGATTTGAATACATTCAATGAGCTAGCCTCAACTGCTTCCTTGGGCAGAGAATTCCACAGATTCACACCCCTCTGGGAGAAGAAATTCCTTCTCAACTCGGTTTTAAATTGTCTCCCCCGTATTTTGAGGCTGTGCCCCCTAGTTCTAGTCTCCCTGACCAGTGGAAACAACCTCTCTGCCTCTATCTTGTCTATCCCTTTCATTATTTTAAATGTTTCTATAAAATCACCCCTCCTCCTTCTGAACTCCAACGAGTAAAGACCCAGTCTACTCAATCTATCATCATAAGGTAACCCCCTCATCTCCGGAATCAGCCTAGTGAATCGTCTCTGTACCCCCTCCAAAGCTAGTATATCCTTCCTTAAGTAAGGTGACCAAAACTGCACGCAGTACTCCAGGTGCGGCCTCACCAATACCCTGTACAGTTGCAGCAAGACCTCCCTGCTTTTGTACTCCATCCCTCTCGCAATGAAGGGCAACATTCCATTCGCCTTCCTGATTGCCTGCTACACCTGCAAACTATCCTTCTGTGAGAGTTTCATGCACAAGGAACCAATCGTGGAGCAGTGGAGGCATGTCCTGCTCAGTTGGAGCTGTGAGCAGTGAGAGGAGCAGCTACCAACCTTAGCTCCTGCCTGGAGAGCCCTGAGACCAGCCCAGGAAGAGAAGGAAGGAAGGGGCTTCACCACCAACTTTCACCCAGAGGGAGAGGAGGAGAAAGGAAAACTTTCCAACTTTTTAACATTTCTGCAAGGAGTTGGAGAGAGGGGGAAAAGACCAACAACAACAACATCCAGTGTGGAAGGAGGGAGACTCTACTATTTCTACAGGTGGGTGTATTGGTGCATTTCCCAAAAGACTTTGTTATATCGGTGGGGGGAGGCAAGAAGACCACTGAGGGCCGGAACATCGCGGGGGGTGTGTGTGGGGGTGTGTGGAAAGTGTGTGTGGGGGCCTTGCTTACAACTAGGCCCCACACACAACTGAACCCCCCCCCAATTGCCTAGCCTGGGATAGCTGGAGCTACCAGGCTGAAGATTTCTTTAATCACCCACTGAACATCGTTAGGAGTGTGTGCCTGGTGGCTCTAGCTGCCCCAGGTGAAGACGTCTTCTCCCCCCACCTGAAGACCAATCCAAAGACTGTGTTTTTGTGTTTTGCCATCTGGGGAGTGCACCCACCCACAGCTGCGAGGGGAGACCTGCCCTCGCAGTTCCCACCCCCCTCTCTCTTTCTCCGTTACTCTCTGTTTCTCCCCTCTCTCTCTGAGACCCCTTCCTCCTAAATTTAAAAAAAAAACAATTGAGACAACTGAGCAGAGGGAGCAAGGCCCCTCCCCAATTGCCAACTAGGGGAGAGGTGCCTCGTTAAGAGAACCTCTGCTCAGTCTTTTAGATAAGAGGCCAATTAAGACCATTAAGGCCTGTGACTTTGGGGTGGGTGTAGCCCTTAAAGGGACCCCGTGATGGCGACCCCATCCACGCCGGTGGCAGGGCCAGCGAAGACATATGCGCAGGTGGCAACCGCTTCCACGGCACCTCCTGCGCCACCCGCTGCCCTGCCACCATTCAGATTAATTACCAGAAAACACGGGGTCAAGAGCTACACTCACCCCACAATGAGCATTGAGGAGTGCGTGCGGGCGATGGCTGGGGTAGTCGGCCCCTCGGCCATTGTCGCGGCCTCCAAGATGTCTGGGAAGGCTGTTTTCTTCCTGGAGTCGGAGCGGGCGGTGTCCCTCGAAAAGGGGCTCACGGTGGGCGGGACGTTCCTGCCGGTGGACCCTCTCGAGGCCACTGCGCAGAGGGTCATCGTTTCAATCGTCCCGCCCTTTGTTCCCGCTGAGCTCCTCCTCCCTCACCTACACCAACTGGGGGAGGTAAGGTCAGGGATCAACCCCATACCGCTCGGCCTCAGGGAGAGCAGCCTGCGCCACGTGTTCTCCTTCCGCCGCCAGCTCTTTGTCCGGCTGGCGCGGGAGGAGTCGACGGAGGGGAACTTTAATGTGGTGCACGAGGGGACTGCCTACCGCGTCTTCTGGACGTCGGACGGCGTGCGGTGCCATGTCTGCAGGGAGGTGGGGCACGTTCGCAAGAACTGCCCTGCCTCCAAGGCCGCCAAACCACCGAAGGCGGCCAAGGCTGGTGCCGCCGCCACCCCTCCCCCTAGTTGCGTCCACGTGCCAGGAGCCGTAGGTGCGCGGGCATCGTCGGAGGCCTTTGTTTTCAGGGCCTCCGGCGGTGGGGAGGGAGAGCGTCCGAACGGAAAGAAGGCGCGGAACAAGGAGAAACATCTAGAGGCGGGTCCCCTCAGTGCGCCAGAAAGATTGACCACCGCGCTCGGCCCAACCCGGCGAGCGCGGGGTGCCCTGAGCCCGTGCCCGGGCCCTTGAACAACACCGCAGAGGGGCCCGGGCAAGAAAAGAAAAAGGGGGGGGCGGAGCGGGAGGCCTCGGCAGACATGGAGGTCTCCCTGCCTCAGCGCACCTCCAGCAACAAAAGGAGGCGCCGCTCCGTTGAGGCGGAGGGGGAACAACATCCCTCCGCGGAGGAGTCGGTGCCCGCCGCGTGTCCCGCGTCCCCCACCAGCGCCCCCAAGCAGCGCCTTAGGCGGGAGGAGTCTGTCCCCGGGGAGGGTGAGACAGTCGAGGCTGCCCAGCCTCTGCCTCCCGGGGATGGCGTGGAAGATCTGCCTGTCGTGGGGACCGCGGAGGAATGCATTGCCGCCGGGCCGGGCGTCCCGGGGACTGAGGCGGGCGGGGCCGAAAAGGCCGAACCTGAGCCCGCCCAGCCAATACCCAACTTCCCCCGGGAGTCGCTCGACCCGGCAGAAACCGAAACAAATGTTTTTTATGACACTAGATGCTGGGCCGGGGGGTGGCAGCGGGGAGGGGGAGGAACACCCACCCTCGTCCCTTGCTTTGGAGCTGGAGCACTTGGGGAGCCTGGGGATTTCCTATGGCCGGGTCTCTCCTTGTTCCCCGGTTCCTGGGGCGGAGGGGGAACCCCTTCCGCTGTCATTTCCCGACCCAGCACCATTTTTAAAAGAGCCCAGTGGGGACTCCTCTGCCGACGATCCTGGGGGTGGGATCGGGGCAGAGCCAGGGCCGGTTGGAGCGGCTGGGTCATTTGCCGTACCTTGTGCGGTCGATGGGCCGGCTGCTGACGGCCACCTCCCGGAGGAGGACGGGGACTCGGTGGGGGACGCGGGTGAAAACCTAGAGACCACCGCCAGCGAGGCGGTGGATCTGCTCGCGGCCGCCGCCGAGACCATCCTCATTCCTGCAAAGGAACTCCAGGACTTTTTGGCCCAGAGCCGGGGTTGCTGCAACCAAGCCCGACTGGCCCTGGAAAAATGGTCCGAGCCAGAGCTGATCAAGGGGTCCGTCCGCACCGCCGTTAAAACCTTGGCCGCGGGCGGGCCCTTGACAAAGGCGCAACACCTTGAGCTGCGCGAGCTCGAGGGACTCCTCGCTGGGCTGCGGAGGGAGCGGAGTTCAACAAAAGACTCCGCTCCCTCCCCCACAATAGGTTAAGGTAGAGGTTGCACTATGCTTTTGCCATGAAGATAACCATAGCCAGCCTCAACATCAACGGCGGCAGAGGGGCACGCCGTAGATTTGACAATTTTTCGCTCCTGCGGGAGGGGAAACATGCGGTGTGCTTCCTGCAAGAAACCCACACCGTTCCGGGAGACGAAGCCACGTGGCTCCTGGAATGGCAAGGAGAGGTCCGCATGAGCCACCTCACCGCCATTTCTAGTGGGGTGGCCATCTTGCTGGGCCCGCATTTTCAGCCGGAGATCTTGGGGGTCGAGGAGCCCGTGCCAGGCCGCTTGCTGCACGTAACGGTTCGCCTGGGGGACGTGCCGCTCCATCTCGTGAACGTGTACGCCCCTCAGCCCGGCCCGCAGCAAACGCGCTTCTTTGAAGAGGTGTCCGCTCTTTTTGGCTCCGTCGACGTCGGCGACTGCATTGTCCTCGGGGGGGGGGGGGGGGGGGGGGGGATTTTAACTGCACCCTCGAGGCGAGGGACCGCTCCGGTGCCCCGCAGTGCATGACGGCGATGGAGAAGTTGAGGGACCTGGTCGGGTCCTTCGACTTGGTGGACGTCTGGCAAAATCTCCACCCCGACTCCAGTGCCTTTACTTGGGTGAGGCCTGGAGTTGGATGGTCTAGAGTCGACCGCCTTTACGTGTCTCGGGCGTACGTTTCCTGCGTCCCGGCGGCCTCCATGCGGCCGGTGCCGTGTTCGGACCGCCACCTGGTGTGGGCGGAGCTCGCTTCGCTCCGCGCGAGGACGGGGTCCGCGTACTGGCACTTTAACAACCGGCTGCTGGAGGACGTGCGGTTCCAGGACTCGTTCCGTCGATTCTGGGCCGACTGGAGAAGGAAGCAGGGGGGCTTCCCCTCCTTGAGGCTATGGTGGGACGTGGGCAAGGCTCACGTCCGCGTCTTCTGTCAAGAGTACGCGAGGGGGTCGACCAAGAGGCGGGCGGCCAGAGTCGGGCGCCTAGAAAAAGGTGCTCGACCTGGAAGCCCGTCTCGGTCAAGTCGTCCTGGACCCGGCCCTGCGGACGGTGTACGAAGCGAAGAAGGCCGCGCTGAAGGACCTGCAGCTCGTCGGGTCCCGAGGCGCGTTCGTGAGGTCGCGGATCCGGTTCCTGCGGGATCTGGACCGCGGCTCCCCCTTCTTCTACTCGCTGGAAAAAAGGCAGAGTGTCCGTAAGCAGCTCTTGACGCTGCTGGCCGACGACGGCTCTCTCGTCTCGGATCCGGAGGGCGTCAACAACAGGGTCCGTGAATATTACGGGGCTCTGTTCTCTCCGGATCCGTCCAGCGAGGAAGCGCGTAGAGTTTTGCGGGAGGACCTACCGAAGGTCAGCCCGGAGGGCGCCGAAAATCTGGAAGCTCCGCTAAGCCTGGCGGAGCTGACCGGTGCCCTCGACCGGCTCTCGAGGGGAAAATCCCCTGGGCTGGACGGGCTGACCGTGGAGTTCCACAGGGCGTTCTGGGACGTCCTGGGGGGGCGACTACGCGCGGGTCCTGGGGGAAAGTCTGGCGACCGGGGAGATGCCCCTCTCTTGGCGCAGGGCAGTCATCGTCCTGCTGCCTAAGAAGGGCGATCTCCGCCTCCTTAAGAACTGGCGCCCGGTCTCCCTCCTCAGCACGGACTACAAAATCTTCGCCAGGGCGATGTCTGCTCGCCTTGGTGCCGTGCTGGACCACATGATCCACCCCGACCAGTCCTACACGGTCCCGGGCCGGACAATCCACGATAACATCCATCTGGTCCGGGACCTCATCCATTGTTCCCAGGAGGCTGGTCTGTCGGTCGCCTTCCTATCCCTCGACCAAGAGAAGGCGTTCGACAGGGTGGATCACGACTATCTGCTCGGAACTCTGCGCGCTTTCGGGTTCGGGACGCATTTCGTCGCCCGGATCCGACTTTTGTACGCCGCCGCGGAGTGTCTGATTAAGGTTAACGGGTCCTTGACGGCGCCCCTTCGCTTTAGGAGAGGGGTGCGCCAGGGATGCCCCATGTCCGGCCAGTTATACGCCGTTTGCGTGGAGCCTTTCCTGCGCCTCTTGCGGACGAGGTTGACGGGACTGGCTCTGCAAGGGCCGGGCGTGGAGGTCGTCCTCTCAGCTTACGCCGATGACGTGCTCCTCGCGGTAGAGGATCCCGCTGACCTGCGGAGGATGCGTGAGTGCCAGGAGATTTACTCGGCCGCGTCCTCCGCCAGGATCAACTGGGAGAAATGTTCCGGACTCCTGGTGGGTCAGTGGCGGGTGGACTCCCTGCCGGAGGAGCTCGGGCCTTTTGCCTGGAGCACGACCCATCTCCTCTATCTGGGAGTCTACCTTAGCCCCGACGAGGGAGCCTGGCCGGCGAACTGGCAAGAGCTGGAGGCCAAGGTCACCGCTCGCCTGGGGCGCTGGACAGGACTGCTCCGAATGCTGTCCTACAGGGGTCGAGCGCTAGTCATAAACCAGCTGGTGGCCACAATGTTGTGGTACCGGCTGGTCACTTTGACCCCTCCCCCTGCGTTTGTCGCCAAGATACAGAAGAAGCTGGTGGACTTCTTCTGGAACAACAGGAAGCACTGGGTCTCTGCCGCGGTCTTGAGTCTCCCGCTTGAGGAGGGCGGTCAGTCGTTGGTGTGCGTCAGCGCCCAGCTCGCGACTTTCCGTCTTCAGACCCTGCAGAGATACCTTTACGTCAAGCCCCCTCCTAGGTGGTGCGCTCTGGCGAGGTATTTCTTCCGCCAGCAGCGCGACCTCAATTATGACACGCAGCTCCTGTTTGTGAACTTGGGGGGTGCCAGGACCGCCCTCCGGGAGCTGCCTGTCTTTTACAGGGAACTCATCAGGGTCTGGAACAAAGTCTCCACCAAGCGCAGCTCTCCGCCGGCTGGAGTGGCGGCCGTCCTGCAGGAACCGCTGGTCGGGAATCCGTACCTCCACGGCCGAGGTTTTATGTGGCGGTCGGAAGAGAGGGCTGTGGCTGGTGAGGTGACCAGGGTCAGGGACCTGCTCGATGGCGGAGGAGCGGGCTGGATGGCGCCAGACACGCTGGCGCGGCGCCTAAATTCTGCCAACGTCCGCCACGCGGCCGATGCCATCGAGTCGCTAAAAACAGCTCTGGGCCCTGACTCCGTTAGGTGCATCGAGGAGGCTCAAGCACGTGGGGAGATCCCGTCCGAACTGACCCCCGTCCGGACGGAATTCCTCATCGGCGCCAAACCCCGGAACCTCCCTCGGGGGCCGGCGCCTCACAACTTGAGCCGCCTCGGGGAAATCCCCTCCGTGCCTTTCAGTTCCGCGCGGAGGGGTTTCCTGTACGGGCTGCTCCTGCACACCCTCAACTTTGCCATCCTCGCCGGCCGTCCGGACACGCCATGGCGTACCATCTTGCCGTCCGGAGGAGGCGGGGGTCCCCGATGGAGGGCACTCTACGCAGGGGTCCTTCCACTATTCATCGGGGACTTGGCCTGGAGGGTGGTGCACGGAGCAGTGCCGTGCAACAAATTTTTAAGCCGGTTCACGGACTCCCAGGCCGCCTGCAATTTCTGCGGTCTGGAAGAGTCCGTGTTCCATGTTTTTATGGAATGCACAAGATTGCAGCCCCTGTTTTATTATTTGAAGGGGCTGCTCCTGAAATTCTGGCTGCACTTCAGTCCCACTCTCCTGATCTTTGGGCACCCTGTGCGGAGGGGAGCGGGTAGGTCCGAAGGCCTCCTCGTAGGACTGCTCCTGGGCACGGCCAAGGGTGCCATCAGCCGGTCCAGGCAGCGGGCGGTCGAGGGGGTCGTTCAACCTGACTGCCTGCCTCTCTTCCGCTCTTACATCCGGTCCAGGGTGTCCTTGGAGATGGAGCACGCGGTGTCCACCGGTACGCTCGCGGCCTTCCGCGAGAGATGGGCACCGGAGGGACTGGAGTGCATCATCACGCCCGGCAACCAAATTTTAATTTGATTTTACGTTTTAAAGTTTAATTTGTTTTAATTGCCGGTGCTTTTAGTGTCCCCCTCCCCTTTTATAGGGGGCACTGGAAAAAATTTGATTTTAGCGCCCCCAAAAAGAGAAAAAAAAAAGGGGGCCTTGAAAATGTCTGCTGTGTCACCCAGGCGGGTGGCACGGTTTAATGTTTATGTTTATTTTCAGGTAAACTCAAAAGAGTTTCATGCACAAGGACCCCCAGGTCCCTCTGCACCACAGCATGTTGTAATTTCTCCCCATTCAAATAATATTCCCTTTCATTTTTTTTCCCCCCAAGGTCTGCCAAACCTTAGCCCATTCGCTTAACCTATCTAAATCTCTTTGCAGCCTCTTTGTGTCCTCTACACAACCCGCTTTCCCACTAATCTTTGTCATCTGCAAATTTTGTTACACTACACTCTGTCCCCTCCTCCAGGTCATCTATGTATATTGTAAACAGTTGTGGTCCCAGCACCGATCCCTGTGGCACACCACTAACCACTGATTTCCAACCCGAAAAGGACCCATTTATCCCGACTCTCTGCTCTCTGCTTTCTGTTAGCTAGCCAATTCTCTATCCATGCTAATACATTTCCTCTGACTCCGCGTACCTTTATCTTCTGCAGTAATCTTTTGTGTGGCACCTTATCGAATGCCTTTTGGAAATCTAAATACACCACATCCATCGGTACACCTCTATCCACCATGCTCGTTATATCCTCAAAGAATTCCAGTTAATTAGTTAAACATGATTTCCCCTTCATGAATCCATGTTGCGTCTGCTTGATTGCACTATTCCTATCTAGATGTCCCGCTATTTCTTCCTTAATGATAGCTTCAAGCATTTTCCCCACTACAGATGTTAAACTAACCGGCCTATAGTTACCTGCCTTTTGTTTGCCCCCTTTTTTAAACAGAGGCGTTACATTAGCTGCTTTCCAATTCGCTGGTACCTCCCCAGAGTCCAGAGAATTTTGGTAGATTATAACGAATGCATCTGCTATAACTTCCGCCAGCTCTTTTAATACCCTGGGATGCATTTCATCAGGACCAGGGGACTTGTCTACCTTGAGTCCCATTAGCCTGTCCAACACTACCTCCCTAGTGATAGTGATTATCTCAAGGTCCTCCCTTCCCACATTCCCGTGACCAGCAATTTTTGGCATGGTTTTTGTGTCTTCCACTGTGAAGACCGAAGCAAAATAATTGTTTAAGGTCTCAGCCATTTCCACATTTCCCATTATTAAATCCCCCTTCTCATCTTCTAAGGAACCAACATTTACTTTAGTTGGCAATCATCCACTGACCAATTCAGTGATGTTTGAAATAAAAACAGAAAATACTGGAAGTACTCAGCAGGTCAGACAGCATCTGTGGAGAGAGAAACAGTTAAACTTTCAGGCTGATGACGTGACCACTTGTCCCATTACCATCTCCTTTGGCCTTGCATCATTATCCCTTTTGTCATTTAATCTCCTCTGCCTTGTCGCAGATCTTCCCTTTTATCTCTTTCTCCCCCCCCCCGCCCTGCAATCGTTTAACACCTGTTATTTCTAACATTTTTCACTTCTGACGAAAGGTCATCAAGCTTTAACGTTAACTCTGTTTCTCTCGCCACAGATGCTGCCTGACCCGAGTATTTCCAGCATTTTCTGTTTTTATTTCAGATTTCCAGCATCCGAAGTATTTTGTATCTGATGTTTGAGTCTTGTTTACCTCATAGGTGCTAGGGCCCCAAACACTTTGGCAATCAATGTGACAGCTGCTTTTGTTTTGTAGAAAAACTATCTCGAGGTGCTAATGTTCAAGCTTTGTGATGCTTCCAATTTACCCATGCTACAATATGATGATTTCAATCACGTTTCTTGCCAAATTTGATAAGTTAAAACGAATAAAATAATAGAATGGTTAAGGGAATAAAATTATTCATGAAACCGTTTAGTGCTGTAATACTTCCTGATTCTCTCCATATTACCAATTGTATGAGATGTGCAGTAGTAACCACTTCAGTCTAATGAGGCTCTTACCCTGGCTCCTAGTGATCATTAGAGTTGGAAATCGATTACCCCTCATTTCGTTCTTGTAATTTAAAAAAAAATCACTGTTTGTTTTAAACTTTTGCATTAATTCTCAGTGTTTTATTGAAAACGGTGACCACATTCAGAAACTGAAACCAATCATTTTTTCTGTGCTGTATAAATTAAGCTGAACCCTTTTTTTATCTTATGCCAAATAGTGGTTGGGGGACGTGAATCAGATTAAGGATGGATTGAAGCCCGCCCTTGTGATTGTAACTACCTCTGAACTGCACCAGATACTTGCATCATTTAAATACCATTCTTTCCTGACTCTCTGGAACTCCCAAGTATGAATTTGATATTTAGTCCTGAATTAAATTGGTACATCTACCAATCCTGCAGATAACAAGTTTATATTTTTGAAAATTAGATCACAACAGCACATTCTATTTGAGTGTCATTTATCGATTTGTTTCCTTCCTTTCTCTTCCCTCCTTCTCTTGTGTTGCCAAGTGTGAGATGTTGTTGAAGTTTGTTTCTACTCTGTACAATTTATTATTTAAGAAAGTAAGAAAAAGGAGCAGGCCATACAGCCCCTCTAGCCTGCTCAGCCATTCAATAAGATCATGGCTGATCATTGACCTCAGCTCCACTTTCCTGCCCGATCACCATATTCCTTGATTCCCCTAGACTCCAAAAATCTTATCTATCTCAGCCTTGAATATATTCAGAGACAGCATCCAAAGCCCTCTGGGGCAGAGAATTCCAAAGATTCACAACTTCCAGAGTGAGGAAATGCCTCCTCATCTCTGTCTTAAATGGCCTTCCCCTTATCCTGAAACTGCGCTCCCTGGTTCTAGACACTCCAGCCCAGGGAAACTACCTCTCAACAGCCCTGTCAATCCTCTTCAGAATCTTGTATGTTTCAGTGAGATCACCTCTCATTCTTCTTGACTCGAGAGAGTATAGGCCCATTCTACACAATCTCTCATCATAGGACAGCCCTCTCACCCCAGGAATCAATCTAGTGAACCTCCGTTATACCACCTCCAAGACAAGTATATCCTTCCTCCTCCTAAGATCAAACCTGTGCACAGTACTCCAGGTGTGGTCTCACCAAGGCCCTGTACAATTGTAGCAAGACTTCCTTACTCTTATACTCCATCCCCCTTGCAATAAAGGACAACATGCCATTTGCCTTCCTTATTGCTTGCTGTACCTGTATGCTCACTTTCTGTGTTTCCTGTATGAGGACACCCAAATCTCTCAACACCAACATTTAAATGTTTCTCGCCATTTAAAAAATATTCTGTTTTTCTATTCTTCCTACCAAAGTGACTAACCTCACATTTTCCCACATTATACTCCATCTGCCACCTTACTGCCCACTCACTCAGTCTATCTATATCCCTTTGCAGACGCTTTGTGATATCCTCACAGCTTACTGTCCCACCTAGCTTTGTATCGTCAGCAAACTTGGATACATTACACTCAGTCCCTTCATCTAGGTCATTAACATAAGAACATAAGAAATAGAAGTAGGCCCTATGGCCCCTTCAAGCCTGCTCTGCAAAATAGCTGATCCTGCACTGGTCCTTGTGGCACCCCAGCTAGTTACCATGGTTTGGGCACTGCAAAGCTCCATGGATTATTTTTGCTGTACTTGAATGGTAGGCTGTGATGCTCAAAGGTTTTCAGTAAACTGTCAATGTTTAGGGATTTAATGTTTAACTGTGATTGACAGGTAACCACTTAAAAGCAAGTAGGGAAATCTGTCAATGATTCCAGTTTCAGCATCACTTGGTAACCTTGAAACCATTTCTAGTAAGGACCCCTTGAATTTTTTTGTTAGAAGTTCTAATTGGGTGTTGAAGAATTAACTGCATGCAATCATTGCTTTATCTTTCATCGTCCATCCCTTTAACCATGGATTTTTTTTGTGTCATTGTCTTATTTTAATTTCTCTAACCTTGCAAGGATGTGTGTATGCTTTTTTTGTTTGCCTTTTGTGTTGAATATATTCTTTTTTTTAAAAAAAGCGTTTAGTATTTTGCTGGGATTGGAGAGTGTTACATAGAGGACATGGAAACTGGGACCCTTTCAGTGTAGAATGCTGTTGTGGTGCTTTGGAGTTTAGGGAAAGCAGTGTGTGGTCTGGCAATCTATTGGTGATCACTTAACTAAAGGTTCTATGTGAAGTGTTTATATCTTTCAGAAGTTTTAATAACATATCTGCACAAAGCTTCTTAAAATGTGTCTGTCTAATATATATATATATATTATATTATATTTTGCTGCAGAAAAATGGAAGAGTTCCAATCTCTCTTGCAGTTGCAGCTGTCATGAATAATAGTCCTGTAGACAGGCAGCTGTTGAACACTGCCTTGTTAGAGGTAAAGTGGTTGATTTGTTGTCTTCCTTGCACCAAAATGCTTGAGTGGTGTGGGATGTAACTTCTGCAAATCTGAATGAATGTTTTATGCAGGAGAAACAAAGAGCAGAGGAACTACTGAACTGCTGTACACCGCATACCCAACCATCCCAGCAAATGAGAATACAGAGCAAAAAACAGGGAAGTTGCCGCCTCCTGTACCGCAGAGTAGACTCTCTTTAATTGCACCTCCCTCTGGAGTTGTCGGTCTTTCGTTTCTATTGTTTCAAAGTCACTCGCTGCAACCAAACTTGGAGCAAAAATGTTATATTGATGACTTTTCATGTTATAGGTGGTACAAAAAGAACTGGTGAAGGACAGTTTGCTGGAAAAAGTGTTCCCCAATGAGGCACCGACACCTACAGGGATCAGGTAGGACAGGGATCACTGGTCTTTTTATATTCTTCACTAACCCCTTGGGAGCTGGTTGCTGTGGTATCCACTCAATTATACCACAAAAAGTTCTAAGTTAACTGTACCTAAAATGGAGAATCTTCACTGGTTTTTAATTCATGGGGCACTGGTGCCAGTACTGGGGAAAGAGGGGATTGTTCATTTGGGACAGACTCCACTTAAACTGAGCTGGGGCCAGTGTTCTGGTGAATCAAATAACTAGGGTGATAGATGTGGCTTAAAACTAATGAAGGGAAGGGGGATTCAGGTAAGGGTAAAATGAAGAAAAAAGTCTGTAGAGCAGAGTAGTGATTTAAGACATAAGAAATTGGAGCCGGAGAAGGCCATTTGCCCCCTCAAGCCTGCTCTGCCATTCAATAAGATCATGGCTGATCTGATCTTGGGCTCATCTCCACTTCCCTACCATATCCCCAGAACCCTTGACTTCCTTATCGTTCAAAAATCTGATCTCCACCTTAAATTTATTCAATGACCCAGCCTCCACAGCTCTCGGGTAGAGAATTTCAAAGATTCACAACCCTCTCAGAGAAGAAATTATCTCCATTTAAATGGGCGACCCCTTATTCTGAAACTATGCCCCCTAGTTCTAGATTTCCCCCACAAGGGGAAACATCCACCCTGTCAAGTCCCCTCAGAATCTTGTATGTTTCAATAAGATCACCTCTCATTCTTCTAAACTCCAATGAGTATAGGTCCAACCTGCTCCATCTTTCTTCATAAGACAATCCCTTCATCTCCGGAATAAACCTTGTGAACCTTCTCTGAACTGCCTCCAATGCAAGGATATCCCTCCTTAAATACGGAGACCAAAACTGTACGCAATACTCAAGGTGTGGTCTCACCAATGCCCTGTACAGTTTCCATCCCCCTTGCAATAAAGGCCAATTTGGATAAGATCAAGCAAATGTTGTCATAGAAACATAGAAAATAGGAGCAGGAGTAGGCCATTCGGCCCTTCGAGCCTGCACTGCCATTCAATAAGATCATGGCTGATCATTCCTTCAGTACCCCTTTCCTGCTTTCTCTCCATACCCCTTGATCCCCTTAACCGTAAGGGCCATATCTAACTCCCTCTTGAATATATCCAGTGAGCTGGCATCAACAACTCTCTGCGGCAGGGAATTCCACAGGTTAACAACTCTGAGTGAAGAAGTTTCTCCTCATCTCAGTCCTAAATGGCCTACCCCTTATCCTAAGACTATATCCCCTGATTCTGGACTTCCCCAACATTGGGAACATTCTTCCCGCATCTATCCTGTCCAGTCCCGTCAGAATTTTATATGTTTATGAGATCCCCTCTCATCCTTCTACACTCCGGTGAATAAAGGCCCAGTTGATCCAGCCTCTCCTCATATGACAGCCCAGCCATCCCTGGAATCAGTCTGGTGAACCTTCGCTGCACTCCCTCAATAGCAAGAATGTCCTTCCTCAGACTAGGAGACCAAAACTGACATAATATTCCAGGTGAGGCCTCACCAAGGCCCTGTACAACTGCATTAAGACCTCCCTGCTCCTATACTCAAATCCCCTAGCTATGAAGGCCAACATACCATTTGCCTTCTTTACCGCCTGCTGTACCTGCGTGCCCACTTTCAGTGACTGATGAACCATGACACCCAGGTCTCGTTGCACCTCCCCTTTTCCTAGTCTGCTGCCATTCAGATATTCTGCCTTCGTGTTTTTGCCCCCAAAATGGATAACCTCACATTTATCCACATTGTACAGGATCTGCCATGTATTTGCCCACTCACTTAACCTGTCCAAGTCACCCTGCAGCCTCTTAGCATCCTCCTCACAGCTCACACCACCGCCCAGTTTAGTGTCATCCGCAAACTTGGAGATATTACACTCTATTCCTTCATCTAAATCGTTAATGTACATTGTAGAGAGCTGAGGTCCCAGTACTGAGCCCTGTGGCACTCCACTAGTCACTGCCTGCCATTCTGAAAAGGACCTGTTTATCCCCACTCTCTGCTTCCTGTCTGCCAACCAGTTCTCTATCCACGTCAGAACATTACCCCCAATATCATGTGCTTTGATTTTGCACACCAATCTCTTGTGCGGGACCTTGTCAAAAGCCTTTTGAAAGTCCAAATACACCACATCCACTGGTTCTCCCTTGTCCACTCTACTAGTTACATCCTCAAAAAATTCCAGAAGATTTGTCGAGCATGATTTCCTTCTCATAAATCGATGCTGACTTGGTCCCATCCTGCTTTCCAAATGTGCTGCTATGCTATTTCATCCTTAATGATTGATTCCAACATTTTCCCCACTACTGATGTCAGGCTAACCGGTCTATAATTACCCGTGTTTTCTCTCCCTTTTTTTAAAAAGTAGTGTTACATTAGCTACCCTCCAGTTCATAGGAACTGATCCAGAGTCGATAGACTGTTGGAAAATGATCACCAATGCATCCACTATTTCTAGGGCCACTTCCTTGAGTACTCTGGGATGCAGACTATCAGGCCCTGGGGATTTATCGGACTTCAATCCCATTAATTTCCCTAACACAATTTCCCGCCTAATAAGGATATCCTTCAGTTCCTCCTTCGCACTAGACCCACTGTCCCCTAGTACCTTCGGAAGGTTATTTGCATCTTCCTTCGTGAAGACGGAACCGAAGTATTTGTTCAATTGGTCTGCCATTTCTTTGTTCCCCATTATAAATTCACCTGAATCTGACTGCAAGGGACCTACGTTCGTCTTTACTAATCTTTTTCTCTTCACATATTTATAGAAGCTTTTGCAGTCAGTTTTTATATTCCCTGCAAGCTTCCTCTCATACTCTATTTTCACCCTCCTAATTAAACCTTAGTCCTCTGTTGAATTCTAAATTTCTCCCAGTCCTCAGGTTTGCTGCTTTTTCTAGCCAATTTATATGCCTCTTCCTTGGCTTTAACACTATCCTTAATTTCCCTTGTTAGCCATGGTTGAGCCACCTTCCCAGTTTTATTTTTACTCCAGACAGGGATGATCAATTGCTGAAGTTCATCCATGTGATCTTTAAATGTTTGCCATTGCTTATCCACCGTCAGCCCTTTGAGTATTCTTTGCCAGTCTATTCTAGTCAATTCATGTCTCATACCGTCGAAGTTCAGGACCCTAGTTTCCAAATTAACTTTGTCACTCTCCATCTTAATAAAGAATTCTACCATATTATGGGCACTTTTCACCAAGGGGCTTCGCACAACAAGATTGCTAATTAGTCCCTTCTCATTACACATCACCCAGGAAGGGACAGTGTTTAACAATGGTAATAGGACATTGGCGATTAAGGCCACATGAGGAAATACAGTAAAAAGTTAAAATTAGAGATGCTATATATGAATGCACGTAGCATTTGTAACAGGATAGATGAATTAATGGCACGAATAAAGATAAATGGGTTTGATCTAGTAGCCATTGCTGAGATGTGGTTGCAGGGTGACCAAGGTTGCGAACTAATTATTCCAGGGTACTTGACTGTTAGAAAAGATAAGCGAAATGGAAAAGGGTGCAATGTTCCCTGTAAGCTTTGCGGCCGGGCAGTGCTCTGCAGGTCCCATGCAGCCGGTGAGCCGGCTTTTAAATAGAAAAAAATGCGCACACTTGGAGTTCTGATGGGCCATGCGAGCTAAAAAAAATTTAGATGGTACATGGGTGGAGTAGACCTGACATTGATGAAATAAATGCTGTAGTGAGAAAGGATCTTAGCCCAGAAAATCAGGAAGTAGAATCAGTATGGGTGGAACTAAGAAATAACAAAGTGCAGGAAACCCTGGTGGGAGTAGTTTTTGGCCACATAACCATAATCATAGTGTGGGACAGAATATAAATCAGAAAATTAGAGCATTTAACAAGGGTAATGCAATAATCCTGGAGGACTTTAATCTTCATATAGACTGGGCAAACCAAATTTGCAATAGTAGCTTGGAGGACATTGCAATGCATTCAAAGTAGTTTTCTAGAACAATATGTTGAACAACTCGGGGACAGGGTAAATTAGTAATCTTATAGCAAAGGATTCTCTGGGGAAGACTGATCATAATAGAATGTCATAAGTTTGAGAGTAATGTGGTTAAGTCTGAAACTGGGGTCTTAAATTTAAACACAGCCAACTACAGAACTGAGGGTGAGTTGGCTGAGGAAGATTGGGAAATTAGTTAAAAAGCTATGATGGTGGATAAGCAATGGCAAATATTTTTTTTAAATCCATAATTCTTAATAAATATACATTCCCTTGAAGAACAAAAACTACACTGGAGAAGTGCACAATTGTTGCTGAACCTGATGGTCTACATTCTCGGGTTTTAAACAAGGTGGCTGCAGAGATGATAGATGTATTGGTTTTGATCTTCCAGAATTCCCTAGGTTCTAGAACGGTCCCCGTGGGTTGGAATGGAGCAAATGTTAACTCTGCTGTTCAAGAAAGGAGAAAGAGAGCAAATGGGGAACAATAGGCCAATTGGCCTGACATCAATAGAAGGGAAAGTGCTAGAATCTGTTGATGATGTGGGACCAGGGCACTTGGAATGTCACTGATGAGGCAGAGTCAATGTGGTTTTATGAAAGAGAAATCATGTATGACAAATCTGTTAGTTTTTTTGAGGACCAGACTCTGGATTGAACCCGGGGCCTTCCTGATCTACTCACGGAACACTGAGCCATCAGGATCAAGCAAATATATAGAGGGTTTTTTTTAATGTGCCTTTTGCTCTTCTTAAAAGCCTTCTACCCAAAGTGCAGCTGCAAGTGTTAATGTCTGTTAGTTGAAAATATCCCAATGTTTCTTTATTCACTGCATTCTACCTGACTCTTCACAGTGCCACTTGCCGTAGACCAATCCGAGGGGCCGCTGGGAGACCGGTTGAGTTCACGTTCAAGGATGCACTTCCAAGGAGGCCTTTGCCCAAAATCCAGCCAGTGATGCAGGTCAAACCGGAGAAGAGCAAAAGCCGGCGCTCTGTGCCCATCTGGATCCAGATTGTGGTGCTCCTCATCGTGGCATTCTTCCTGTTCTTGGTTTATCAAGCCATGGAAACAAACAAAGGGAATCCGTTCCCCGTCATTCCTGAAGGTTCCAGTAAGTCAGCGGCTGGCAGTCAGCAGTGAGCCAGGCGGTACAGCGAGCTTAGCCATGGGTGCATCCTCGAGTCCAGGTCTGAACAAGCACTTCTGTTTCTGCATTGGGGTGGGGGGTTGGCAGGAGAAAGGTGATCATGTGGAAACCTTTCTTAATATGGCAGAAAAGGAAAATGGACATCTGACTTCTGCTTTAGGAATGGACTGTATCAGGTCTCTGTGCCATACCATACAAGGATCAACTCAGTTAAAATTTGCAGCCTCAAACTTTTTTGTAAACTATTTTTCTAAATTGAGACTTTCTTCCCCTTTTTACAAACAAGGGATTATATTCCAGTTGGCACAATGAGGGTAACAGGTACAGTGTGATGCTACGATATGTTTTTGTGTAGCGGTTTTAAGTAGTAATCAATAACGGTTGTACATGAAGTCAGTAATTTTGAATATTTTATACCTTTTGAGGCATGGTTAGACTATTCTTTAGGCATGAGGTCAAAGATCAGTAGTTCTAAAAGTAACGCTGTGATCCAATAATGTTACTTTGAATTGTGTTGGTCTGGTAAAACGAGGATTAAACAAAATAAAGGTTTTCTGCATTACTGCTTCTAGCAGGAAGTACATCTACAGAATATGTTTGAAAAACATTGCATTTTTCAGTAAAGAATTTAATTGAATAGAAGTACAAATTGCATCATGAGCCTTGGCACATACTATTATACCATTTTGTGGCATCAATATTCTTCACTGTTTATTGCTATCTTTACTGGGATGTTTACCTTGTTTAGTGTTAGATCATAGTCATTTACAGTCATAATGTAGGCTTGTGTATTTTAATTGTCTAGAACCATGTATTTTTAGAAGACCTATTTATTAGCAATACTAAATGTTCATATTGAAATAAAGTGACTAAAATAGTGATGACTATGGAGTTCGTACACATCTTGCTAACGGCATTTTTCTTTGCTGCCAACTAGTGACAAGCAAGACATCGCCTGCCACAGCAGTCAGCGTTCCAATACACACCATGGGGATTCTCCTGCTTGGTATCCGGAATCCCGGTTATACGGATATTCTGGGGTTTCTGCCAAGTTTACGGAGGCGGATGGGGAGAACCCCAGGGAAATCCCCGTTGACTGTCTTTGTTTTGAGCAGTGTGCTTTGGCTTAGCCAACTATTTGGGAGTGCCCAGTGTTCGTCTCTTTTTTATATTTTAGCTTTAACCTATTTGTAATGTGTTTAGGAGCAAATAACGGTGATATATATTCTTACGTTGGAACATAACTCTATGTTGCAATAAATTTCACCAGTTTTTGTACACATACAATTGTCACGAAATAGCGATGAGCATCATCTTGTGTTTATAGAAGAATAAATGGTTATCAATGTAAGTACTCATGTCTTCATTCCTAAACTACATTCTACTTTAAAAAAAAAAAATGGGTTATACAAGTAGTCCAATGGTTTGAGGACCTACTGAAAGGAGCACATCCAAAGCTGGATGGGAACCCCCTCCCCACTTAAAACGCTGAATATAACCGGCAGAATTTCATGAACTGAAGTCTCGAGCAGCTTTCTGTAAATTCAGCCACATATCTGATGGTGTGAAATACATGCAGGAGAACAGCTGCAGTGGAGAAGTTTCCAAAGGAGGCAGGGTGGGATTATTTTGAGACTTTTCACGTCCTATACACACTGTCGGATTGAGGGGTTCTGGAATGCCACATGCTGAGCATGCACACGGTTTATGCTGCATATTGTCTCCTGTTCTAACCCTATATAAAGCGCCAGCACCTGGGTCATTGCGGCAGCTTGCTGCCGTCTCACTGTGAAGCCCCAGGGAATGGTTTGGTTCCCCAGCTGTCTCCTTGTCCAGTCTTCATGCTCCACCTATCCCGCGAAGCTATGCTCCTTCGATGAAGAGCTTGTCGGGTACATCTATTATTTTAATGCTTTAGTAAAGGGTGGTATCAAATTGAAAACAAAGGCATACAATGTTGCCATGGACATTTTTAGAAACCAGCAAAGGACGACACAATAAATGATAAAGACAGAAAAGATAGCACGGATTGTTAAGGGAAGATCGTGTTTGACTAAGTTGATTGAATTTTTTGAGGAGGTAACCAAGAGGGTTGACGAGGGTAGTGCGTACAATGTAGTATGTATGGACTTTAGCAAAGCTTTTGATAAGGTCCCACATGGTAGACTGGTCACAAAAGTAAAAGCCCATGGGATCCAGGGCAAAGTGGCAAGTTGGATCCAAAATTGGCTCAGAGGCAGGAAGCAAAGGGTAATGGTTGATAGGTGTTTTTGTGACTGGAAGGATGTTTCCAGTGGGGTTCCGCAGGGCTCAGTACTAGGTCCCTTGCTTTTTGTGGTATATATCAACGATTTAGATTTGAATATAGGAAGTATGATTAAGAAGTTTGCAGACGACACTAAAATTGGCTGTGTGGTTGATAATGAAGAGGAAAGTCAAGGGCTGCAGGAGGATATCAATCTACTGGTCAGGTGGGCAGAGCAGTGGCAAATGGAATTTAATTCAGAGAAGTGTGAGGCGATGCACTTTGGGAGGGCTAATAAGAAAAGGGTATACACATTAAGCGGTAGGCCACTTAATAGTGTAGGTGAACAAAGGGACCTTGGAGTACTGGTCCACAGATCCCTGAAAGTTGCAGGCCAGGTGATAAGGTGGTTAAGAAGGCATACGGAATGCTTGCCTTTATTGGCCGAGGCATAGAATATAAGAGCAGGGAGGTTGTGCTTAAATTGTATAATACTTTGGTTATGCCACAGCTGGAGTACTGCATGCAGTTCTGGTCGCGGTATTATAGGAAGGACCATGATTGCACTAGAGAGGGTGCAGAGGAGATTTACTAGGATGCTGCCTGGAATGGAGAATCTTAGTTATGAGGAGAGGAGGTTGAGAGGAGACCTCCATTGAGGTGTACAAAATATTGAGGGTCCTAGACATAGTGAATAGTAAGGGTCAATTTCCATTGGTAGAGGGGTCTATTACGAGGGGGCATAGTTTTAAGGTGGTTGGTGGAAGGTTTTGAAGGGGGGCTTCTTTCCACAGAGTTGTGGGGATCTGGAACTCTCTGCCTGGAAGAGTGGTGGATGCAGAAACCCTCACCACTTTTAAGAGATGGTTGGATGGGCACTTAAATTGCAGTAACCTGCAGGGTTACGGACCTAGAGCTGGTAATTGGGATTAGACTAGATAACTTTTGTACGGCGCAGATATAATGGTAAGTACTACAGGGAATAGAATACGGCCAGGGTGGTGGTCTGGACTAGTTTCGATCGTCTGGATGGGTCGGAGAGGAATTTTCTGAGATTTTTTCCCCCTAAATTGGCCTGGTTCTTTTTCTGGTTTTTGCCTCTCCCAGGAGATCACATGGCTCTAGTTGGGGTGAAGTGTAGAATGTTTTAGTATAAGGGGTGTCGTAGTTGTGTGAGGCGGACTGGTTGAGCTGGGTGTTCTTCGCCTTTCCGTGATTGTTCATAGGTTTATATGTAACCTTTGGGGCTGCTGACCAAGGGCTGTGCGATTCTTTGTTGGCCAGTGTGGACACAGTGGGCCGAAATGGCCTCCTGTGCTGTAAATTTCTATGTTTCTATATGAGAGTAAACTAGCAAGAAATATAAAAACAGACAGTAAGAGCTGCTACAGGTATATAAAAAGGAAACAAGTAGCTAAAGTAAAGGTTGATCCCTTAGGGAATGAAACTGGAGAATTAATAATGGGAAACATGGAAATGGCAGAGACTTTGAACAAATGTTGTATTGGTCTTCACGGTAGAAGACACTAAAAGCATCCCAATACTTGATGATCGGGGCAGGGGGAGTGGGGGGAAACACCTTTTTTTAAAACAAAAATCACTATCACTAGAGATAAAGTACTAGGCAAACTAATGGGACTAAAGGTGGACAAGTCCCCTAGACCTGATGGCCTGCATCCTAGGGTCTTAAAAGAAGTGGCTGCAGAGATAGTGGATACATTGGTTGTAATCTACCAAAATTCCCTGAATTTTGGAGAGGTCCAAGGGAATTGGAAAGCCGCAAATATAATACCCCTATTTAAGAAAGGAGGGAGACAGAAAGCAGGAAACTATAGGCCTCTAACATCTGTCATTGGGAAAATACTGGAGTCCATCATTAAGGGAGTAGTGGTAGGACATTTAGAAAATCATAATACAGTCAGGCAGAGTCAGCATGGTTTTATGAAAGGGAAATCATGTTTGACAAATTTGCTAGAGTTCTTTGAGGATGTAACAAGCAGAATGGACAAAGGAGAACCAGTTGATGTCGTATATTTGGATTTCCGGAAAGCATTTGACAAGGTGGCACGCAAAAGGTTACTACACAAGATAAGAGCTCACTAGATTGGGGGTAATATATTAGCATGGATAGAGGATTGGCTAACTAACAGAAAACAGAGTTAGGATAAATGGGTCATTTTCAGGTTGGCACACTAACTAGTGGGGTGCCACAGGGATCAGTGCTGGGGCCTCAAATATTTACAATTTTATATTAATGACTTGGATGAAGGGACTGAGTGTAACATAGCCACATTTGCTGATGATACAAAGATAGAAACATAGAAAATAGGTGCAGGAGTAGGCCATTCGGCCCTTCTAGCCTGCACCGCCATTCAATGAGTTCATGGCTGAACATTCAACTTCAGTACCCCATTCCTGCTTTCTCGCCATACCCCTTAATCCCCCTAGTAGTAAGGACCTCATCTAACTCCTTTTTGAATATATTTAGTGAATTGGCCTCAACAACTTTCTGTGGTAGAGAATTCCACAGGTTCACCACACTCTGGGTGAAGAAGTTCCTCCGCATCTCGGTCCTAAATGGCTTACCTCTTATCCTTAGACTGTGACCTCTGGTTCTGGACTTCCCCAACATTGGGAACATTCTTCCTGCATCTAACCTGTCTAACCCCGTCAGAATTTTAAATGTTTCTATGAGGTCCCCTCTCATTCTTCTGAACTCCAGTGAATACAAGCCCAGTTGATCCAGTCTTTCTTGATAGGTCAGTCCCGCCATCCCGGGAATCAGTCTGGTGAACCTTCGCTGCACTCCCTCAATAGCAAGAATGTCCTTCGTCAGGTTAGGAGACCAAAACTGTACACAATACTCCAGGTGTGGCCTCACCAATGCCCTGTACAACTGTAGCAACACCTCCCTGCCCCTGTACTCGAATCCCCTTGCTATGAAGGCCAACATGCCATTTGCTTTCTTAACCGCCTGCTGCACCTGCATGCCAACCTTCAATGACTGATGTACCATGACACCCAGGTCTCTTTGCACCTCCCCTTTTCCTAATCTGTCACCATTCAGATAATAGTCTGTCTCTCTGTTTTTACCACCAAAGTGGATAACCTCACATTTATCCACATTATACTTCATCTGCCATGCATTTGCCCACTCACCTAACCTATCCAAGTCGCTCTGCAGCCTCACAGCATCCTCCTCGCAGCTCACACTGCCACCCAACTTAGTGTCATCCGCAAATTTGGAGATACTACATTTAATCCCCTCATCTAAATCATTAATGTACAGTGTAAACAGCTGGGGCCCCAGCACAGAACCTTGCGGTACCCCACTAGTCACTGCCTGCCATTCTGAAAAGTACCCATTTACTCCTACTCTTTGCTTCCTGTCTGACAACCAGTTCTCAATCCATGTCAGTACACTACCCCCAATCCCATGTGCTCTAACTTTGCACATCAATCTCTTGTGTGGGACCTTGTCGAACGCCTTCTGAAAGTCCAAATATACCACATCAACTGGTTCTCCCTTGTCCACTCTACTGGAAACATCCTCAAAAAATTCCAGAAGATTTGTCAAGCATGATTTCCCTTTCACAAATCCATGCTGATTTGGACCTATCATGTCACCTCTTTCCAAATGCACTGCTATGACATCCTTAATAATTGATTCCATCATTTTACCCACTACCGATGTCAGGCTGACCGGTCTATAATTCCCTGTTTTCTCTCTCCCTCCTTTTTTAGGTGGGAAAGCAAGTTATGAGGAGGATGCAAAGAATCTACAAAGGCATATAGACAGGCTAAGTGAGTGGGCAAAAATTTGGCAGATGGACCATAATGTGGCAGAATGTGAGGTTATCCACTTTGGTAGGAAAATTTTAAAAACAAATGATTTAAATGGGGAGCAATTACAAAATGCTGTAGTACAGAGATCTGGGGGTTCTTGTTCAAGAAACGCAAAAAGGTACAGCAAGTAATCAGAAAGGCAAATGGAATGCTGGTCTTTATTGCAAGGGGGATGGAGTATAAAAGCGGGGAAGTCCTGCTACAACTGTACAGGGAATTGGTGATGCCATACCTGGAGTACTGCATACAGTTTTGGTTTCCTTTATTTAAGGAAGGATATACTTGCATTGGAGGCCTTTTAGAAAAGGTTCACGAGGTTGTCCTGAGATGAAGGGGTTGTCATATGAAAAAGGGTTGAGCAGGCCTATACGCCTTGGAGTTTTGAAGACTATGGGGTAATTTTATTGAAACATCAGATTCTGAGGGGGCTTGACCCAGTAGATGCAGAGAGGATGTTTTCTCTCATGGAGGAATCTAAAACTAGGGGGAATATTCTGATAAAGGGTCGCCCATTTAAAATGGAAATGAGGAGGAATTTCTTCTGAGGGTCGTGAACGTTTGGAATTCTCTACCCCAGGGAGCGGTGGAGACTGGGTCATTGAATATATTTAAGGTGGAGATAGACAGATTTTTGAATGATAAGGGAGTCGAGGGTTATCGGGAGCGAGCGGGGAAGTGGAGTTGAGACCCAGATCAGATCAGCCATGATTTTATGAATGGCGGAGCAGGCTCGAGGGGCCAAATGGACGACTCCTGCTCCTATTATGTTCTTGTGTCGTGATTGTTTTATAATCATGAAGATCTCTGAAACAAAATTGTTGAAATCCGTGTGTGTATGCAGTCGAAGAATCAAGGTGGACGTCACGTTTTGGTGGTACTCTATACCTCTGACCAGCAAATGGGCTTTTGCTCTCAGCCCTTTCTGAACCCCTTCTTATTGGGGAATACCGAATAAGAAGGGATTGCAGATTGGGTGATCGCTTTGTGGAACACCTCTGTTCAATCCCTAAATGTGACCCTGAGCTTCCAGTCGCCTGTCACTTTAATTCCCAGCTCCACTCCCACTCTGACACCTCTGTCAGCCTCCTGCACTGTTCCAATGATGCTCAACGCAAGCTCGAGGAACAGCACATCATCTTTCGTTTCGGCACTTTACAGCCTTCTGGACTCAACATCCAGTTCACCAATTTCAGAGCGTAACCTCTGGCCATCTTTGGTTCCCTTCCCCTCCGATCTTATGGGTTTTTTTCTGTGTCTCCAATGGTAGCTGGTCATTATTCTGCCATTCACACCCTATCTAGACTAACCTTTTTCTAACTTCTGTCATTACCATTTCAATTTGACCCATCATCCCTTTTGTCTCTCTAATCTCTCCTGCCTTCCACCCTATCACAGACCTTCCCTTTCGGTGCTTCTTAAGAACCTGTTCTTTTTGAACATTCGCCAGTTCTGACGAAGGGTCATCGACCTGAAACGTTAACTCTGTTTTTCTCTCCACAGATGCTGCCTGACCCGCTGAGATTTCCAGCATTTTCTGTTTTTATCCCAATTTTCTTGTTGGTTCAGTCACTTGCACCTCCTACCAGCTGGTTAAAGGGGCACAAGATGTAGGTCTGGAAAGGGATATTGCAACTAATATGTTGGGGAGGTGGTCTGCAGTATGGAGAAAGCAGGAACCTAAACTAGAAATAAAATTCAGTTTAAATAAAATGTCAAACTGTGACTGCCCTACATTCAAACCTGCTCACAATGTTACTAAAATTTTATTTATATAGCGCCTTTAACGTAGTAAAACATCCCAAGGCGCTTCACAGCAGTGTTATAAGACCAAACAGATATATTTGACACCGAGCCACATAAGAAATTACAGCAGCTGACCAAAAGCTTGCTTAAAGAGGTAGGTTTTAAGGAGCGTCTTAAAGGAGGAAATGGAGATAGAAAAGCGGGGGAGGTTTAGGGAGGTTGTTCCAGAGCTTAGGGCCCAAACAGCTGAAGGCATGGCCACCGATGGTTGAGCAGTTATAATGAGGGATGTTCAGAGGGTAGAATTTGAGGAGCGCAGACATCTTGGGTTGTGAGACTGAAAAAGATTAGAGATAGGGAGGGGTGACGTGTCACGGAATTACTTTAGTCTTTCATCGATTGGGTGATTTGATGAAAGATTAGGATCTTGAGGAAGATGTGACTTTTATTAATTTGCAATTTTAAGAGAAAAACATTGAGGAACTTGTAGAGATGGGCTTAAAAGTAGTGCATCATCTTCAGGAATCAAGTAATATAGTTTATGAAATCGTGGTACAGGTTGGACCTCTGGTCCGACACCCTGGGCCCTGACCGGTGCCGGACCAGAGAATTTTCTGAACCACGGGAAGTCAACTGGTGACAACGCTGCAGACAATGACACGGGTGCGTAGTGCGCATGCGCTGCGCACAAGCCTACTGCGCAGCTTTTAGTTGTCCTGAGTCATTACGTTTTTTTAAAATCCTCAGGCCCAGTCCAGCCCATTTACCTCAACGAACACTAACACCTCAAAAAATCACATACATACATACATACACAAAAAAACTAGAGATCGGAAATAAAGTATAGGATAAAGTCCAGGAGAGACACCGACCCTTGCCCACGATTCTACTCTCAGCGCCAGTCTGTGTGTAAGCCACGAGCAGAGCCTGACTGGTGGAAAGAGCAGCGCCCACACATGCTGGCACATGTGCACACGCACGCGTACAGCTCCACGTTGAATCCTGAGACAAAGAATGCCTCCCTCCCTTGCACAGTGCACAGCCACAGACCCCCACCCCTCCGAGAGAGAGAGAGAGAGACACATGTGAGCTCTGTGGCTACTGCTCACAGCGCAGAGGGAGGCTATTTCAGCCCATCGTGTCCATGCCGGCCGACAGCCCTCAAGGTTACATATAAATCAGTGAACAATGGCAGCTAGGCAAAGGGAACTGTGACACTCCTTACACTGAAACATTCAACACTCCACCCCAACCAAAGCCACGTGGTGATCTGGGAGAGGCAAAAACCAGATTTTAAAAATCCAGGCCAATTTAAAGGGGCTGTCCACACCGGGACTGATGCCGGACCAGGGATGTTTCCGGACAGGAAAGGTACAACCTGCACATGAAAAAACAAATGACCCATTTATGTGCAAGGGAGCACCTTTAACAAGCTGCTGCGTCCGATGGTAAATGGAAACAACACTACTAAAATATCTGGTCATTGCTGTTTGTGGGAGCTTGCCGTACACAAATTGGCTGCAATGTTTCCCACATTACGACACTACACTTCAGAAGTACTTCATTTGGTGTGAATCACTTTGGGATGTCTTGAGGTCATAAAAGGAGTTCTATAAATGCAAGTTTGTTCTTGAACTTGAATTAGACAGGGATCTGGAATCATTTAACGAACAACAAAGGTTTTTTTTTAAAAAAGGACAGCAGCAAGAGTGTGTTAATTGATTGGGATAGGGCCAACGCTGACCAAGCTACATTGTCCCCACTGTCTCGCAACTATTCATTTTGAACCGATGGTGCTCCAAAGTGGTGTTGGGTAGGGAGTTCCATGATATTGATTCAACAACAATGAAAAAACAGTGATAAATGTTCAAGTGATGGTGGTCCTTGAGTTGGAGGTGATGGTGTTCACATGACATTGCTACTCTTGTCCTTCTCGATGGTAGAGGTCGCAGGGGAGGGAAGTGCCGTTAAAGTATGTAACAAAAACTAGAATAAGTTTGCTTTTTCTGTATCAAACATAAAAGTGAACGGCAATCTGGATTACATAAAGTCCACATTATTAAACTAATCATAATTAGACAAACTAAGAATTCACCATGGATAAAATTGCAAAGATTAAAAAGAATGCAACATTTAGCTTTTGATATAGAAACAAAACGCTGGAAGCATTCGGCTTCTGTGGAGAGAGAAACAAAGTTAACCTTTCAGGTCAATGAACTTTCCACACTTGAGTTCAAAGTTAACACAGGCTAGAAAGCTCAGAACTGAGAAAGAATTAAGAGAAGTGCATAGGAATTTGAGAGATCATTCAACACCAAAGGAGACGTGAGAAAGAATGGAAAAACATATCTGGCACTTATGGGGCTCAAAGATGAGTTGAGGACCGTTTGATCCAATTATTATAAATACTTTTTTTTTGGTGCAAGGCCCATTCACATTTCCATGCATGCACGGTTTCTTGCATTGAAAAGCCACTGGGTGGCCTGCGTGGCACCTTCAGACTGCTGCGCAGCCGTGCAGCTTAACGGGAACGTTGCCAGGATTGTATCCGCTCAGTTCAGATGACTGCTGTTCAAATGCTAAAAATAAGTTGACCTTTGATACCAGTTTGCTGTCACAGAAAGCAGTATATTGATGCTCTATGTGTGCTTAAAAACTGGGAGGTTTCCAAGTTCAGCTGTTCATTCGTTCTAGAATTTAGTCAGATGGAGGATCTGTAAAGTGTGATATGTATTAACCACACGTTTCAATCCTGATCACTGATATTGTAGAAGATCATGAAACCTATTGAATATTTTTAAAATAGACTTACATTTTGTTAGAAGCTATTAAAAGGAATAATTAATCAATTTGATATTTTACTTAAGTGTTTTTCCAATTCTCATGTTTAGGTTCAGTTTATGGTGGATACTTTGGTTGTATGTAATATTTCTCCATTAAAAGAGTATTATAATGTAGAGTGAGACTACTTTTAGTCCAGTGAACAGATGTTTGTAAGTAGGGAATTGTTAATCCTCTGAGTTGTACAACTTTGCACGGGCAGGTTATTGTAAAGGTACCGCTTTCACCTCTTTAATGGAAATGCTGTAAAAGTTAAGCCATTTCAGAAAATACCCCAACTTATAATAATTGAGGATAGTGCGGTGGGATATATTTGGAGACTAGGCGGACCATTAAGTATTAACTTGGACCAATCTAAGCTATCAAGAAAGACTGGATCAACTGGGCTTGTATTCACTGGAGTTCAGAAGAATGAGAGGGGACCTCATAGAAATGTTTAAAATTCTGACGGGGTTAGACAGGTTAGATGCAGGAAGAATGTTCCCAATGTTGGGGAAGTCCAGAACCAGAGGTCACAGTCTAAGGATAAGGGGTAAGCCATTTAGGACCGAGATGCGGAGGAACTTCTTCACCCAGAGGAATTCTCTACCACAGAAAGTTGTTGAGACCAATTCACTAAATATATTCAAAAAGGAGTTCGATGAGGTCCTTTCTACTAGGGGGATCAAGGGGTATGGTGAGAAAGCAGGAATGGGGTACTGAAGTTGAATGTTCAGCCATGAACTCATTGAATGGCGGTGCAGGCTAGAAGGGCCGAATGGCCTACTCCTGCACCTATTTTCTATGTTTCTATGTAAGCTAAAACGCAATACAATGTGATAGTGCAGGCAAAGCTGATATATGTATGAGATATGAAAGAGTATTCCAACTGGAAGTACAGAAATTGGAGTTGCTGGTGGAAAACATAGCTCCAACACGAAAGAGACGATGGAGGATTGCAATGTGTGCAAGAGGATAAAGACAAGCGATGTAACCGTCAGCTGGAAATACACAGACAGGAGCTGGGCTGCAAGAGGCAGCATAATCTCACCAGGCAAGTGGGGGTGGAGTAAGATCTAGCTTCAGTCTGCTTGTTGGCAAAAGGGATGACTCATTTAAACTGTTAGTGCATTATCACATGAGAAACTGAGGAATGGGGAGACAAACCGTCACAGAAAGAACCACTTGATTTCTATAAAATGTGACTTGAGTACACAATAGTGAAACAAGCAATTCTTGTATATTTCACTTTCACTCCAGCAGCAGAGAGTGTAAGTGTAAACCATCTAAATGTTACAGAAAGCATACAGCGATACGTAAAAAGTGACATGAACTATATTGCCTGTATTTCTGACGAAATTCAATGTCGGGACATAGGAACAGGAGTCTGTTCCGCCATTCAGTAGATCTTGTCTGATCTGTATCTTAACTCTATTTATCTGCCTAGTTCCATATCCTAGCAACAAAAATCTGTCACTTTTGACATTTTCAGTTGACCTCCATCCTGGAGCCTTGTGGAGGAGAGTGTTTCAGATTTCCACTACATGTTGAGTGAAGAAGTGCTTCCTGACATCACCCCTGAACAACCTAGCTCTATTTTAAGGTTATGCCCCTTGTTCTGAACTCCCCCACCAAAGGAAATAGTTTCTCTCTAACTACCCTAGCATCCATTAATCATCTTAAATGCCTCAATTAGATCACCACATAATCTTCTATCCTCAAGGGAATCAAGCCTAGTCTATGTAACCTGCCCTCATAATTTAGCCCCGGTATAATTCTGCTGAATCTGCGCTGCAGATATATCCTTCCTGAGGTGTGCACCCAGAACCCAACGCAGTACTCCCGATGCAGCCTAACCAGACCTTGATGCAACTTGCAACCCTCTGTACTCCAGCCCCTTGAGATGAAGGTGTGGAGAGATTTCATCTTATTTACCCACTCGGTGTTGATTTAAAAAGTTCGGCCCTAACTCTAGTTTTAATAACCTACTTAAACATAAATGTTACTACCGATTACACAGTCATACTCAGCTGTGCCTAGGATACAAAGCTGATCAATCTTCCACCAATGGCACTGGTACCATGAATCTCCCAGAGAACTCTGCCTCACCTTGGGCTTAACTTTTCTTATATTGGGTTTTCCTGCATGTCTTGCACATGGTCTCACATTTTAAAAGTACTTGGATATGCACTTGAAGTGCTGTAACCTACAAGGCTGTGGACCAAGAGCTGGAAAGTGGGATTAGATTGGCTAGCTCTTTCGGCTGGCACAGACATGATGGGCTAAATGGCCTCATTCCCTGCTGTAAATATCTATGCTTCTATGACACTCCTTGGCCTATCTACTCTCGTGCCCCTCAAATAACCCTACAACTATCCTCTGCCTCTCTGCAATCACCAAAAGGCCCAGCAGTGCACTTCCATGGGCTTATGGGCAGCAATCCTGACTTTCCTCTCTGACGACCTTCCCAGCCAGCATGCCGGCTGGGGGCTAACCTCACCACCCTTCTTCCTGTCTCACTCAATGCCCCAACGTGACTGAAACTTGAGTTCACTGGTGGGGACCTCTTGCCGAAATCTGTTCGCATGGTTGTACTTTGCAGCACCTGTCTCACCCAAACTGCTGTGACTGTGAGCATGGTACATTAGCCCCCTGCATCCTCCTCGGCCTGTGCAGACAGGTCTGTTCATGTTCAATGCTTCACTACCTGACAGACTACAATGCTTTCAAAAAAAGATCTTTCTGATTAAATATATTGAGGATTATTTTTAAGTGAGAAGCAGTGATAGTTTATTGCAGGTGCAAAATCAATTTGTTGCATAAAGAGGAAGCAAGGCCTTTGTTGACATTGCCCAAGGACAGAAGTTCTTTGCACTTAGTGGAACCCTCCTTTGGGCGCTGTGCCTGCAGCCAGTCGCTGGGAAGTGACACCCTGTCAAAGACCATAAATAGGAGCACGATTCGGCCCCTCGAGCCTGCTCCGCCATTCAGAGATCCTGGCTGGTCTTCGACCTCAACTCCACCTTCCCACACTGTCCCCATATCCCTAGATTCCCTTAATATCCAAAAACCTATCGATCTCTGCCTTGAATATACTCAATGACTGAGCCCCTGACCTGGGGCAGGGAATCCCAGAGAGAGAACATGTCCTCAACAGCAGCAGCTCCAGGCTGGGGCTGCAGGCCCCGCCCCAATTCCGGGCCCGCCCCCTGCTCCAGGCCCCGCCCACAATCCCTGCTCCAGGCCCGCCCTACGCGCTGGCCAATCAGCGGACGGCGCTGGGCTCGCGCGTCACAGTGACGCAAGCGCAGGTCGCGGACGGCGACCGCCATTTTGGGGAGTGCGAGTGCTGTGAGGGCCGCACGCTGCCGCCATGTTCTCCTCAGTGCTGCCCCTGGCCGGCGCCAACCCCTTCAACGCGCCCCGCTTCCAGCTGCTGCGGGACGGCGGCTCCAGCCCGACACAGGCCGCGCCTCACACCGGCGGCCCCGCCGCTCCCGCCCGCCGGCGCCTGGCTGCCGCCTCCACCGCTACAGGTAAGGCCGATGGGGTGGGGTGGTGGGAGTGGGCCCCGGGTCGCGCGGTCTCTCTCTCTCTGGGCTGCGGCCCGCGGGGGGACGGTGAAGGTTTAGGAGGCGGGGCGTGAGGCGCTTCCCCCTGGGCCCCGGGCCTGTGGCTGGGACCTTGGCCTCGTCACCCGGTGACCTCTACCCGTCCTGCTGCTCTTGGGCCCGGCCTCCATCCCGTGCCGCCCGGCCGGCCGGCCGGACTCCGGCCTTTATCACAGCCCACCCCGTTACACACACTCCCTTCCCTCTCCCCGCACTCATGCTCTACTTTCCCACACAGACCAGGAGGAGTATAGCTGCGAATATGGCTCTACTAAGTTCTTCGCGCTGTGCGGCCTGGGCGGAATCCTCAGCTGTGGTACGACGCACACGGCGGTGGTGCCCTTGGATTTGGTTAAATGCAGGATTCAGGTTTGTTGTGTGGCGCATGGTCCTCACCGGCCCGCACGGAGAGGCAGGGTAACTGCACATGCCAGCACGCCAGCACCCCGACAGTGGGCCGGGCCTGCGGTGTGTGCTGATCAGCTTCACGTTAACGTTCTAGGAAGCCAGCCCTGCTCATGTTGCACGTACAGTCAACTAATTGCATGGTGTGTCTTTGTTTTACTGTGCTGCAGAGAACTACAGCTGCGAGTATGGCTCCGCCAAGTTTTATGCTTTGTGTGGATTTGGAGGCATTCTGAGTTGTGGTCTTACACACACTGCTGTTGTGCCGCTGGATCTGGTGAAATGTCGCATCCAGGTTTGTATTTCACGTCAACACGAGGTGTACCCGAGTTCCAGCAGTGCTGAGCACACGGCCTCAGATCAGGAAACCTTTTTAGGGAAAAGCATGGAGATGCCCAACATTTTGTTCTCAGCATAACGTTTCCTCAGGAACTGTGCGTGGTAGTACAGACTGGGTTTTGTGGGGTGTTGTGGATGGAACAGTGGTGATACTTTATAAGAATGATATTAATTGCAGATAGTTTTTGAGATTTTTTTTAAAGGAATGCTGCAATGAAGTTATCAACAACCTAGCTTCAACAGGAAAAGATGTATGTTGAGGCTGTCCTTGTGATTTTTAGCCCCTCAGTGGCATGACTCCCCATTGGGACTTGCAATGGAATTTCTCAGTTATGCAGGAGAACTGGCCACCAATTCCCTGTACCATTTCTACTGAGCTCTTTTATATGCTGCCCCCCTCTGGTCCCTGGAGTTACATCAGTGGTTTGTCAAACTTCCTGTGGAAGATCATTGGCTTAAACGTCCAAGAGATAGTATTTGGTCCCCAAACAAAAGCAAAATAAGAAACTAATAAATGGAATCCTGAATGCAGATGAAGGCATTGCATGCAAGTCTGATTAGATCACTACCCCTCAATGCTACGTTGGTTTCTGCTCTTCAAAAAGTGGCATAACACCTTTTAACATCTCGTCTCAACCATCAGCAATATAGCAGTGTCTAAATTGTGTGCTGCAGCGGAGCTTGAACCCACGCTCTTCTGCCTCAGGCGAGTGATCGCGCTGAACCAAGCTGACATTAGCAGCACCAAAGGTGGCCATTAAGTCCATTGTTTTGGTCTGATTTGATTGTTCTAAATGCATGACCACAGACTTGACGGTGTCTACGTGGTTGCTTGTTAAGCTTACCGCTTTTGTAGGTAAAAATTGCAACCTCTTGAGTGACTTCCCTTTTTCATTTGTCTGTGTGTTCAGAACTGTACTTGGAAATTACAACACAGCCATTTATCCCAACCTCCTGTACCTGCCCAGTTTACACCTCCCTTTATTCCCTTCACTTAACCACCAACAAAGCTAGTCTCTGGAATCTTTCAAATTATGTGAACAGCGTGCGAGTGGAATCAGTTGTGCTGGAAATGTGCACTGCAAGTCCCAGTACCAGAGAAGTGGGAGGAGATTAATTGATTCACACGATATCAATATAGTAAATTTGACACTTGGTAAATCGATGTGTGCATGCCATTTACTGCAGTTTGGCCAGATTGGGCTCATTGTGACTTGGAAGACTCCTATCCAGTTTGTGGGGCCAATTGCCACAGGTGTGTTGGTGTTTCGTTCTGTTTTGGGATGGGCAATGTGGACTCTTCCATTATTATGTAACTGTTTTTACATTATTGTGTCCAGGTGGATCCTGGCAAATACAAGAGCATCTTCAAAGGGTTTTCAATCACAGTGAGGGAAGATGGTGTTCGTGGTCTGGCGAAAGGATGGGCTCCAACCTTCATTGGCTATTCGATGCAAGGGCTGTGCAAATTTGGTTTCTATGAAGTCTTCAAGAACTTTTATGGTGACCTGATGGGTGAAGTAAGCTTTTTTAATAAAAACTTTCTATCTAGGAGTTGCAACCAGCTAGTGAGCATTTACACGGGTACGCTAGGTGTAGTGAGCGTTTACACGGGTACGCTGGGTGTATTTACATGGGTGCGCTGGGTGTAGTGAGCGTTTACACGGGTACGCTGGGTGTAGTGAGCGTTTACAGGGGTACGCTGGGTGTAGTGAGCGTTTACACGGGTACGCTGGGTGTGGTGAGCGTTTACACGGGTACGCTGGGTGTATTTACACGGGTGTGGTGAGCGTTTACACGGGTACGCTGGGTGTATTTACACGGGTGCGCTGGGTGTGGAGTGTTTACACGGGTACGCTGGGTGTGGTGAGCGTTTACACGGGTACGCTGGGTGCATTTACACGGGTGCGCTGGGTGTGGTGAGCGTTTACACGGGTACGCTGGGTGTATTTACATGGGTGCGCTGGGTGTGGTGAGCGTTTACACTGGTACTCGGTGTATTTACACGGGTGCGCTGGGTGTATTTACACGGGTGCGCTGGGTGTATTTACACGGGTACACTAGTCTGCTAAGTATAAACTTTAGTTTATGTGCTGCACATTGTAGAACCAGGTGTTCTACATGTGGAGACGTGAGCACCATTAACGAGAGAGGATCTGTTCAGAGTTGAATCTTTTAACAAGACGTCTTTTAAAGGGGAGAGGGGAGGTGTTCTTTGGGAGAAAGTTCCATGACAGTAGGGCATTATGGCTCGAGTGGGTTGGGGGAAAGTGATAATTGCAAGGCAGGGGTCTGCCAGCAGTACTGATGGATTGGCGACCAGGGGAAGGAGAGCAGTAACCGTAAGCGGGAGAGGGGATCGGAGGAGAGAGAGAAAACTTGGATGATGGATCTCGATCTTCCAACCCCCTTTGCACCAACACCTGATTTCTTGGAAGGTTTGGGGTGTGTGACGAGGGGTATCATTGGATGAAATCCAGAACTCACGACACTGTCATTATTCACTTCATACCCAATAAATCTGTTCATAATCTGTGACCCCCACACAATGCTCCCATCTGTGGCGGCGGAGAGAGGTCAGGAACATGGGCTGGAGGGGGCACGAACTTGGGCTGTGGGTGTCAGGAACTTGTGCTGGGAGAGCTCTACCCTGTCTGGACTCTGAAGTCAGAACGGCCTAAATTACACTTTGCAAAGTCACTCAGAACTTGGGCTGGGCGGTTCCAATTACACACTCCAGAGAAACCTCGGTGTGGCTTCTCCTCCAAGGGAATCAATCAGGTTATGTGATCGTGGAGAGCCTACCAGAGCATTTTCTAGTGCAAATAGCTATGTGCCTTGAATATAGAGGATGGAAGTGGGTCGGTGGTTGATCATTCCTTTGCAGTAATCAGCACTCAGTTTGAAAGTGAAAGGTCTTTCCTTTGAAAATGAGGAACCAATGATTAAGTTTTCAGCAGAAAAGGTATAATCTCTCAATTTCATTACAGGAAAATGCATACATGTGGCGTACATCTCTGTATCTTGCTGCATCTGCCAGTGCTGAATTCTTCGCTGATATTGCACTTTCTCCGATGGAGGCTTGTAAGGTCCGTATTCAGACCCAACCTGGATTTGCAAACAATCTGAGAGAAGCTTTTCCTAAAATGTATTCTGAGGAAGGCATTTGGGCGTAAGTATGCTTGTGTTTATTGGATAAAACTTGACCAACACATTCCTTAGATCCACCTTTGAGGTGTATCTGTTTTGCTGTGCTGGCTGGCCGCATTGCTCCGTGGTGGGTTCTCCAGTATGGTTACCAGATAATCCGCAACTTTTGTGGTTGTACAGTCAAAGGTGCTTGAGTCATTGATGTGTGAGAATAATATACCTGCATATTAGCCTTGCTTGTTCCAATGTGAACGGCCTGTGTACTACATGCTGTTTCCTGCCATTGGGACGTGGCTGGTTTGCGGACATGAAAACTATAATGTTTGCTTATTTGGTGTGTTAAAGTGAACAATAAGCCGCAGTATAGGAATCGGCACTATCGGGTATGGTAGGTGGGCAAGCGGATGGCATGTCTGAATTAAAACAGAGTGCAATGCAGAAATTTCATGGGGCTTCCCACAGCACTGTCACTTCTGATGGGAGAAACGACTTGTTTCTGATCATTGCGGCTTCAGTGTTCAGACGCTTGGGCCTGCTCCTTGTAGCCAGTGATCTGCTCGTCCCATGATACTTCCTTCAGCTGGTGGCAGCATCAAAATAAACTCTGGTTTTAGAACCAGAATATGTATGTTTGTGTGAGCCCAGTGCTCCAGAATCAGCCCTCTTTGGTTTCCCACATCATCCAGTTTTTACGGTTTTGATTTGCATATTGAAAATGGAAAGAGCTTTCAAGGAACTTGTCTCAGCATTGGTCGAAATTCTGGCTTTGGATGCAACGTGACAAATGTCCTGTTCTGTCTTGTTTTGGCTTTTGTAGAAGTACCTTTAGTTTCACCTGAGGAAATGTTTATGCTTAACCTGATCCGACTTGTGCACGGTTCTTCGATTGTCTGCCAGACTCAAGGAGGCGCTGCTCAGCTGTCTTTGAGCAAATAGACTGTGGGGCTTGTTCATTATGTGAAATGGACACCATGTACCAGAGCACCATTCAGATCCAGGAAGTCTCAGCAACTGGGATTCTTGAAGGAGATGTAACTGTTTGAACTTTAAGATATAGTTCAGGCTAGTGCCAAAATGCTGCACATGAGAAAGTTATTTTCAGACGAATAGTTCAGCATTTAGATTGCAGCCTTGAGTTCCATACAAAGATTTCTACTGCAATTATGTACTGGTGTGACGTGATGCTCTGCCACCCATTAAAGGTGGGAGAAAGCCTATGTAGTTATTTCAGTACCTAAAATAATTGATAACATCAAGTTCTGTTCTGTTATCCACAGCTGAAATAGATATCAAATTAGTAAAGATACTCTTGACAGGTAGGTGGGGCTCAAGTGATCTAAACTATCAGATGACAAATGTAGAGGTTGACTGAAAAGACCCGGACCCCAAAGTGTCATGCTGGAATAGTAGGTGGGACTTGTCTTGACTTTGTTTTACACCCTTTTTGATATTGTGCTTTTGGCTATGAGCCTGCCTTAGTGGAGTGTGATTCTGTCTTTTATACATTCTAAACTCGAACATGTATGGCAGGAGAGATTCAGTAAGTTAAAGGCTTCACATATATTGCCATTACTCTTATTCAACAGGTTCTACAAAGGTGTTGTCCCTCTCTGGATGAGACAGATCCCCTACACAATGATGAAGTTTGCTTGCTTTGAGCGCACAGTTGAAGCACTGTACAGATACGTGGTGCCCAAACCCCGTGTCGACTGCACCAAATCTGAGCAGCTGGTGGTGACTTTTGTTGCTGGTTATATTGGTAAGAAATTATTGGAAAAATGGAGGAAAGAGTGAAATATTTTAGCCACTTATTTGCTGTTTGTACATTTGTGTGGCTTTGTAGACCAGTTCATGTCTGGTGCATGGTTGGTCCCTTAGGACCTCTGTCTACATCATTTGGGTGTAGCTAATGTGTAAATATTCTCAAGTGATAATTGTCAGGAGCTGCCCCAGCATATTAGTTTGTGACAAACATTTTCCATGTTGCGAAGTCAATTAGCAATTGTCAGACTCAACATGGGAACATCATCCCCTCGTGCCTCGATTAGATCGTGGCTAATCTGTATCTTAACTTCATTTACCTGCCACGGTCTGTATCGTCTGTTTTGAAAGTTTCAATTGACCTAGCAACAATTGCTTTCTGGAGGAGAGAGTTCCAGATTTCCACTGCCCTTTGTGTGAAGAACTGCTTGAACCCTCCACCCCCAGCCTTAACAGCTTTGAGATAGTGTTCAATGTTTCCCTTTGTGTGGAAAGAGTGCTTCCTGACATTGCCCCTAAATGGCCTAGCTCTAATTTTAAGGTTATGTTCTGTCCTCCCCCACTAAAGGAAATAGTGGGGATACAGATGTATATATCACCAGGTAACAATGTAGGTTAGTGAGGTCATTAAAAAAGCAAACCAAGCACTGGGGGGTGATTTGTAGAAAGGTTAGAATTGAAACGCAGAGAAGTGATAAACTTGTAACAAACGTTGGTTACACCACACTTGGAGTACTCCAACAGTTCTGGTCTCCATATTATAAAGAGGATGCAAAAAAAGGTTTACCAGAATGGTATCAGGACTGGGAGGTTATACCAATTGGGAAAGATTGAACAGGCTGGGGCTGGTTTGCCCAGGGTAGATGTAGAGATGTTTCCACTTGTAGATGAGACCAGAACTAGGGGCCATAAATGTAAGATAATCAGTAATAAATCCGATAGGGAATTCAGGAGAATAATCTTTACCCAGGGAGTGGTGAGAATGTGGAACTCGTGACCACAAGGAGTAGCTGAAGCAAATAGCATCGATGCATTGATGGGGAAGCTGGGTAAACACGAGGGAGAAAGGAATAGTTGTTGATGGGCATAGATGAAGGATGGGAGGAGGCTCATGTGAAGCGTTGGGCCGAATGGCTTGTTTCGTGCTGTAAGTATCGATTAGATATGCCCATAATCTTGTATTCAAGGAAATAGAAGTCTTGTCTGTACAACCATTCCTCATCATTTAACCCTGATATTCTGGACTCACTCCAAGGCCAATTTATCATTGCTGGGGTGCAGTGCTCAGAACTGAACGCAGTCTAACCAGAGAACGATACAACTGTAGCCCTTTATATAGCAGTTTCTCAGCATTTAGAACATACTCTGATCCATCTTTCTTGGGTCCAAAATGGATGCCCTCACACTTTCCCACGTTGAACTCCATCTGCCACAGTTTTGCCCACTCACTGAATCTATCGATGTCCCTTTACACTTTCCGCTCCCATCCACATTACTTACAGTGGCACCTAATGGGGTGTCTCCAGCAAACTTTGATATAAAGATTTTTAAAAAAAACACTGCGGATGCTGGAATCTGAAATAAAAACAGAACATGCTGGAAATCTGTGGGTCAGGCAGCATCTGTGGAGAGAAACAGAGTTAACATTTCAGATCGATGACCCTTCATCAGAATATAAAGATATTTGGCACAAAAAAAACTAGGTGAGATGAGAATTTTTTTTAGTGATCTGGAATGCACTACCTGCAAGGGTGGTGGAAGCAGATTGAAAACTTTCACAAGGGAATTGGATAAATAATTGAAGGGGAGAAATTTGCAGCGCTAATGGGACTAAATGGATAGCTCTTTCAAAGAGTCTGCACAGGTGCGATGGTCCAAATGGGCTCCTATGCTGTGTTATTCAGCAGTTAGTAGTTCAGAGTTGGTTAATGGAGCTTCTACTAGGGTGTGAATATTTGCTGCAATTTCGGATCAAACATCAGTGAAGTTTTTTTTTGCAATTCTCACTGAAGCATTGGGTTGTCTGCTTCGAATCCTGACATGGCTAATTGTAGTTGGCCCCTCCATATTAGCTGCTGACACGTTTCAACTGGTGCCAGAGTGCTGTCTAGTGGCATGGCTTCATAGGAGGCCTCTGATAGAACACTTAAGTTCGGTATTCAATTATTTCAATACATTTAAAAATAATCATGTCCTTTGGTAGCTAACAATTGTCCCGTTGGTAATGGTTTTTAATTAAGTGCCACACTGTTACTATTTTGTGCAACTGACCGTTTTTTCTGTTCCTTTCAGCTGGTGTGTTTTGTGCTATCGTGTCTCACCCTGCTGACTCTGTGGTGTCTGTGCTGAACAAGGAAAAGGGTAGCTCTGCTATACAGGTTCTGCAGAGGCTTGGACCTGTCGGTAAGCCATATTCCATATTCTAGATGATGTGCCATGCTTTCAAGTTAAACATGTGACCCAATGAACTGTTTTTTGTTCTGCAGGAGTGTGGAAGGGGCTGATTGCTCGTATTATCATGATCGGCACTCTGACTGCCTTGCAGTGGTTTATCTATGACTCGGTTAAGGTCTACTTCAGACTTCCTCGCCCACCTCCCCCAGAGATGCCAGAGTCGCTGAAGAAGAAGCTTGGGTTGGATAAGTAAGAACACATGGACTTGGACTTCATCCATAAGACATGGATTGAATGTTCTATTTAATATTGAAAGTATCATGTTTGTAATGTGTGGCTGTTGATGAACCCTGGCAGACTGGGTGCAGAGTATTCATCAACTCTGATTCTGAATAAAGAACAATTACCCAAGTTTTAGATGTGCAGCTCATAGTTGTTTTATTTGCAGGTCTAGTTCACCACAATCTATTTAAAAATAGTTCAGATTCAAACTTTTGGTTTGAACGAACTCTTGCTAAGCAGAGGCACCTTGGGCAAATCTTGTGCTGCTGCGTATTTGTTTCGCCACAGCTTTTCACTCCATGTTTGTGATTGTGACTAAACTATCCAGCTGGTTTGTACATTTGAATGCTCATAGTGTAAAATAAAACATGCTCCTTAGATCCACCTTTGGAATGTATCTGTTGTGCTTTACTGGTCGATCTTTGCACTCTGGTGTTGGGTTCTCCAGTGTGCTAGCAGGTAACATTCAGCAACTTTAGTAGTTGTACAGTTGAAGGTGCATGAGTCATTGGCGTGCGAGAGTAATATACCTGCACAGTAGACCCTCTGTTCTGATGTGAACGACCTGTTACTGCAGGCAGTTTCCTACCATCAGGACTTTGCTGCTCTGCGGACATGTTTATCAACATCTGATTTAAATGTTGCAATAAAACGTGGTGACATGTTTGCAAGCTATTCTAGCTGCTTAGTGACCCCATGATTAAAAATTGCCAGTTGTGCTAAATTACCATTTTTATATGGAAGCGCCGGCATCGGTAAAATCCTGCTTACAATCTCGATCAAAGGAATGGCTGCAGCATTGCAAATATCTGTAATGTTCTTACATTTGATATTCAACGGTATGGCAAGTGTTAAATCTGTTTAATTTGGGGGCTGACATCAACATGGGACCAAGATCTTTGTAGGTAATATTCTAGTTTGTTGCACTCTGGGTTTTGGTTATTTGGGTCAGTAAGCATTAAAGAATATTTGCAACAATCAATTTTTCTCTGCGATGTTATTGTGTCCCGGAGGTGTTGACCTCCTCACTGGGTTATAGTTCCACAGGCAATGGTTTCATCCTTGTGCAGCTGTCTTTATCATGTGAGCTGTGACTGGCTATCCTCATGCTATCAGACAGGTGAGCCTGGCAGCAGAGGTTGCTGGATCGGGGTCAGGACTGGGTCAGTTTTTTCCCTATACCTTCCTTAGCCCAGGGCAGTAAATTATAGTGCCCCAACGACCAAGATTGGCCAAGATCACACAGGCTAGGGATGGAACCTGCTACAGTCACTGGGTCCTTTTTCCAATTATGTTGGGTTAGGGTGGTCGAACTGGAAAGTCCGGACCTATTGGCTGAATATTACATTACATAGAACTCGCAGCACAGAAACAAGCCATTGGGCACAGCTGGTCTGTGCTCCACATGTGCATCCCACCTTCACCTAAACACAACTCATTCTCCCTCAAGTACTTAACCAGCTTCCCCTGAAATGTATCTGCTATTTGCCTCAACCACTCATGTGGCAGAGAGTTCCACAATCTCACCATTCTCTGGGTAAAGCACTTTCTCCTGATTTCCCTATTGAATTTATTAGTGGCTATCTTATTTATGCCTTAGTTTTGGATTCCCACAACAGAAACACTTTCTCTACATCTTACTGTATCAAATACCTTCATACTAAGACCTGTAGCAGCAAGTCAACCTTCTCATTCAGAGAAAAGAGCCTCAGCAGTATTTTCCCAGTAGTTCTAACATCCCAGTTCTGACATCATCCTTGTCAATTGTTTTTGCACCATCTCCAGTGCCTGCGTATCCTTTTTGTAATGTGGAGGCCAGAACTGTGCAGTGTGGTCTAACCAAGGTCTATACAATTGCAGCATGACTTCCCTACTCTTGCATGCCAACTCCCTTGTAATAAAGGCTAACATACTATTTGCCTTCCTAATTGCTATACCTGCATGTTAACCAGTACAAGGGTATCTGAATCCCAACATTGTTTTTTTTTATCGTGGCACAAAGCTGTGTGCAATAAACATTTCATCCAACTCTCCTGATAACTATTGTACAATTGCCAATGCAAAGCCTCTAGTTTCACACTCCCGGCATTTGATGAAACAATCCTGCTGTGGCCTGCCCAGCAACACGAGCAATTTAAATTCCACAGCAATTTGGGAAGCTGACAAATGAATACTGACATCACGGATCTGAAAGTTGGAATTTAGCGAAGATGACGCAGGTCACAGCAGTGTTGATCTGTGGATTACCGAGCATAACCAACTGATGGGGTCAACCGGCTGGCAACCCTCGGAGATTCTGCAGCTCCAGCCCATAACTTCACCCTGGCAACCTGCATTGCACCATCTCACCTCCGACAAAGTTATGGGGGCAGAGCAACAACTACTTGTATTTATATCACGCCTTTAACGCTGTAAAACATCCCAAGGCACTTCACAGAATCGTTACCAAAATTAAATTGGACACCGAGCCACATAAGGAGATATTAGGACAGGTGATCAAATGCTTGGTCAAAGAGATAGGTTTTAATGAGCATCTTAAAGGAGGAGAGAGAGGTGGAGAGGGAATTCCAGAGCTTAGGGCCCAGGCAGCTGATGGCCGCCAATGGTGGAACAATTAAATTGGGGATATACGAGACCAGAATTGGAGGAGTGCAAAGGTACTGGAGGGTTGTGTGGCTGAAGGAGAGTTGCAAGGAGGGTTGAGGACATCGAGACATTTGAACACAAGGGTGAGATATTTAAATGTGAATTGTTGTTGGACTGGTAGCCAGTGTAAGTCAGTGAGCACAAGGGTGATGACTGAGCGGGTACGAGTTAGGACACAGGCAGCGAGTTTTGAAGAAACTGAAGTTTATGTAGGGTGGAATTTTGGAGACTGGCCAGGAGAGTATTGGAATAGTCAAGCCTGGAAGGTAACAAAGGCATGGATGAGAGTTTCAGCAGCGGATGAGCTGAGGCACGGCCGGAGATGTTACAGAGGTGGAAATAGGCGGGTGTTGTGATGGAATGGATATGTGTTGTGATGGAATGGATATGTGTTGAGAAACTCAGCTCGGGGTCAAATATGACACCGAGGTTGCAAACATTGTGGATCAGCCTGAGAGAGGGATGAAGTCAGTGGCGAGGGAACAGAGTTTGTGGTGGGGACCAAAGATAATGGCTTCAGTCTTCCCAAAGCTTAATTGGAGGACATTTCTGCTCATGCGGAATTGGATGCGGGAGCAGTCAGATAACACAGAGACCATGGTGATGGTCCAGAGAAGTGGTGGTGAGGTAGAGCTGGGTGCCATCAGTGTACATATGGAAACTGACGCTGTGTTTTCAGATGATGTCTCCAAGGGGCAACATGTAGATGAGAAATAGGAGGGGCCAAGGATAGATCCTTGGGGGACACCAGAGGTAATGATGCGGGGGTGGGAAGAGAAGCCATTGCAGGTGATTCTCCGGCTACAATTAAATAGATAAGACTGGAAACAGTGAGTGCAGTCCCATCCTAAATCAAAAAAAAATTGAAGAGCAAGTTATTATTTAAATGGAGAAAGATTGCAAAGTGCTGCAGTACAGTAGGACCTGGGGGTACTGGTGCAGGTACAGCACGTGATCAGGAAGGCCATTGGAATCTTGGCCTTTATTGCAAAGGGGATGGAGTATAAAAGCAGGCAAGTCTTGGTACAGTTATACAGGGTATTGGTGAGGCCACGCCTGGAATACTGTGTGCAGTTTTGGTTTCCATATTTAAGAAAGGTTATACTTGCTTTGGAGGCAGTTCAGAGAAGGTTCATGGGTTGATTCCGGAGATGAAGGGGTTGACTTATGAGGAAAGGTTGAGTAGGTTGGGCCTCTATTCATTAGAATTCAGAAGAAAGATAGGTGATCTTATCAAAACATATAAGTTTATGAGGGGGCTTGACAAGGTGGATGCAGAGAGGATGTTTCCACTGATGGGGTAGACTAGAACTAGGGGGTGTCATGTATTTCACCATCTTGCAATGACAATAGTTATGTAACTAACTCATGCACACTGTACCTGTACCATTGAAATGCACACCCTGACCACAGGGGGTGAACTTGCGGGAGACACTCCTCACCTGGGTTTTCAGGTATAAAAGGGGTGGTCCCACCCAGGGTCAGCACTCCTTGGTCCTGGGAATAAAGTGAAGGTCACAGAGTGACCGTGTCTGATATATCCATGCCTCGTGTGAGTCTGTAGTAAGGTGCAGAGACACTACATCTGGCGACGAGAAACGGGAATCACCGAACCACGAGGATGGCCACCGGTGGCACAGAGGAACGTTACTGTGTGGGTGAGGACTGGGACGACTTTGTGGAAAGACTCCAGCAGAGCTTTGTCACAAAGGACTAGCTGGAAGAGACAGCGGCTGACAAGCAGAGGGTGCATCTACTGACCAGCTGTGGTCCACAGACATATGCGCTGATGAAAGACCTGCTCGCACCCCAAATTCCAGCAGACAAGTCCTTCGAAGAGCTCAGCCAGCTGATCAATGAGCATCTCAAGCCGGTGAGTAGCGTACACATGGCCCAGCACCGGTTCTACTCTCACCGGCGTCGGGAGGGTCAAAACGTCTCGGACTTCGTAGCAGAACTACAGCGTTTGGCCAGTCTCTGTAAGTTCTCTGATGCCTGCAGGGGGGAGATGTTAAGGGACTTCTTCATCGAGGGCATTAATCATGCCGGCATTTTCAGGAAGCTCATAAAGACCAAGGACCTGACTTTAGAAGGAGCGGCATTGATAGCTCAGACCTTTATGGCAGGGGAAGAGGAGACCAAGATAATTTATGCACGCAGCCTTGGTTTTAACGTTGTGATGAACCAGGGAGTTAATGTTGTAAAAGTGATACAGAACCCCGCAAGCAGGCAAGGGCAATTCGACACCGCCCAGACAGGCAAGCAAGGGCAATTTGACACCGCCCAGACAGGCAGGCAAGGGCAATTTGACACCGCCCAGGCAGCAACAAGCTCCAGGGTTGGCCCGCAACAGGGACAATGGAAAGGGGATCGGCAATTCACGCCATCACGAGGAATAATGCATCCCGTGATGGGACCATTAACACCCTCCATCAGAAGGCTTAGAAAGAGCCAAACAGGCCATCAGAGAGGAATGCCTGGGAATAGTCCTTTTGTTAACAGCAATCTCAGCTCATGTTGGAGGTGTGGGGGTAGACACACTGCCAAAAGCTGCAGGTTCCAGCTTTATACCTGTAGGATTTGTAATGTCAGTTGGCCAAGATGTGCAAAAAGGCAGTAGTGAGGCTAGTCTGTGAGACAGAGGAACCAGACGAGGGGTCTGCAATGCAGGATGAGGCTTGGGGTACAACCATGGATGCTGAAGTTCAGCGGGTTCATGTGGCTGACATCCACAGCTCAGACACTAAAACGCCATCCATGATGATGAAAGTCTTACTGAATGGCATCCCGGTGCACATGGAGCTGGATACGGGAGCTAGCCAGTCACTCATGAACGGCCAACAATTTGAGAGACTATGGCCACACAGAGCTAGCAGGCCCAAACTGGAACGCATTGAGACGCAGCTACGTACGTACACCAAAAAAATCATCCCAGTGCTGGGCAGTGCAAACTTGGTGGTAATGCATAATGGATTACAGAATCGGCTGCCACTCTGGATTGTTCTGGGAAATGGGCCCGCGCTTTTGGGGAAGAGTTGGCTAGCTGAGATGAATTGAAAATGGGGGGATGTGCACGCCATTTCATCCGTGGAGCGAAGTTCATGCTCGCAGGTATTGCAAGAATTCGAGTCACTCTTTCAACCCGGTGTCGGTACGTTCAAGGGCACTAAAGTAGTGATACGCATCACTCCAGACGCCAGACCAGTGCACCACAAAGCCAGAGCGGTGCCGTACATGATGCGTGAGAAAATTGAAAGTGAACTGGACAGGCTGCTCAGGCATAATTTCGGCCGTTGAATTCAGCGACTGGGCAAGTCCCATCGTTCCCGTCCTCAAAGCAGATGGCTCGGTTAGGATTTGTGGCGACTACAAAGCCACCATCAACCAAGTGTCGCTGCAAGACCAATACCTGCTTCCAAGAGCGGAGGACCTCTTTGCCACGCTGGCAGGTGGCAAGCTGTTCATGAAGCTGGACCTCACTTCGGCCTACATGACTCAGGAACTGGCTGAAGAATCCAAGCTTCTGAGCACCATCACGACGCACAAGGGATTATTTGTTTACAATAGGTGTCCGTTTGGCATTCGTTCGGCAGCGGCTATCTTTCAGAGAAACATGGAAAGTTTGATCAAGTCCAAGACGACATTCTCATAATGGGTCGAGATACTGAGGAACACCTCCGCAACCTGGAGGAGGTGCTACGCCAATTGGACTGGGTAGGCTTGCGGCTAAAAAAGGCCAAGTGCGTGTTTTTGGCCCCAGAGGTCGAGTTCCTGGGCAGGAGGTTGCCGCAGATGGGATCCGGACCACTGAATCAAAAACTGAGGCGATTCGCCGGGCACCCGGGTTATTACAGTACTACACCCGATTTGTCCGAGGGTTACTCCAGTACACCTGAGATGTCCGAGGGTTACTCCAGTACACCTGACCTGTCCGAGGGTTACTCCAGTACTACACCTGACCTGTCCGAGGATTACTCCAGTACACCTGACATGTCCGAGAGTTACTCCAGTACACCTGACCTGTCCGAGGGTTATTACAGTACTACACCTGACCTGTCCGAGGGTTACTCCAGTTACACCTGACCTGTCCGAGGGTTACTCCAGTACAGCTGACCTGTCCGAGGGTTATTACAGTACTACACCCGACCTGTCCGAGGGTTACTCCAGTACTACACCTGACCTGGCCGAGGGTTATTACAGTACTACACCTGACCTGTCCGAGGGTTACTCCAGTACTACACCTGACCTGTCCGAGGGTTATTACAGTACTACACCTGACCTGTCCGAGGGTTATTACTATACTACACCCGACCTGTCCGAGGGTTACTTCAGTACACCTGACCTGTCCGAGAGTTACTCCAGTACACCTGATCTGTCCGAGAGTTACTCCAGTACTACACCCGACCTGTCCGAGGGTTACTCCAGTACACCTGACCTATCCGAGGGTTACTCCAGTACTACACCTGACCTGTCCGAGGGTTATTACAGTATTACACACGACCTGTCCGAGGGTTATTACAGTACTACACCCGACCTGTCCGAGGATTACTACAGTACACCTGACCTGTCCGAGAGTTACTCCAGTACACCTGACCTGTCCGAGGGTTATTACAGTACTACACCCGACCTGTCCGAGGATTACTGCAGTACACCTGACCTGTCCGAGAGTTACTCCAGTACACTTGACCTGTCCGAGAGTTACTCCAGTACTACACCTGACCTGTCCGAGGGTTATTACAGTACTACACCCGACCTGTCCGAGAGTTACTCCAGTACTTCACCTGACCTGTCCGAGGGTTATTACAGTACTACACACGACCTGTCCGAGGGTTATTACAGTACTACACCCGACCTGTCCGAGGGTTACTCCAGTACTACACCTGACCTGTCCGAGAGTTACTCCAATACTACACCTGACCTGTCCGAGGGTTATTACAGTACTACACCCGACCTGTCCGAGGGTTACTCCAGTACTACACCTGACCTGTCCGAGAGTTACTCCAGTACTACACCTGACCTGTCCGAGGGTTATTACAGTACTACACCTGACCTGTCCGAGAGTTACTCCAGCACTACACCTGACCTGTCCGAGGGTTATTACAGTACACCTCCTGCAATATCTGGGCACCTGACGCAGGATTGAAGGACCCTGATGGTCCTCTCCACCACCTGCCACTTTGCGGAGGACGGCCAATGGAAGCAATACCGTGCAGCGTTCTCGGTGATGAGGAAACCTGCAATAAGCCATGGTTTCAAGGTTAGGCCTTGTCCCCCAGAATCCAGCTTGCTCACTTCACAGGTTGGTGAAGTATTGATCCCCACATACTGGAGTATTGATTGCATTTGACATCAAGGCAACATTTGACCGAGTGTGGCATCCAGGAGCCCTAGTAAAACTGAAGTCAATGGGAATCAGGGGGAAACTCTCCACTGGCTGGAGTCATACCCAGCACAACGGAAGATGGTTATGGTGGTTGGAGGCCAAACAGCCCCAGGACATCGCTGCAGGAGTTCCTCAGGGCAGTGTCCTTGGCCCAACCATCTTCAGCTGCTTCATCAATGAGCTTCCCTTCATCATAAGGTCAGAAGTGGGGATGTTCACTGATGATTGCACAGTGTTCAGTTCCATTCATAACTCCTCAGATAATGGAGCAGTCCGTGCCCACATGCAGCAAGACCCGCACAACATTCAGGCTTGGGCTGATAAGTGGCAAGTAACATTAGCGCCACACAAGTGGCAGGCAATGACCATCTCCAACAAGCGAGAGTCTAACCACCTCCCCTTGACATTCAATGGCATTGGTGAGCAGGTTATTGGTGAGTAAGTGATGTTTAATAGCACTGCCGATGACACCATCCATCACTTTGCTGATGATTGAGAGTAGACTGATGGGGCGGTAATTGACCGGATTGGATTTGTGGACAGGACATACCTGGGCAGTTTTCCACATTGTCGGGTAGATACCAGTGTTGTAGCTGTACTGGAACAGCTTGGCTAGAGGCACGGCTATTTCTGGAGCACAAGACTTCAGCTCTACAGCCTGGGTACTGTTTGGGTCCATAGCCTTTGCTGTATCCAGTGCACTCAGCCGTTTCTTGTTATCATGTGGAGTGTAACGAATTGGCTGAAGACCGGCTTCTGTGACGGTGGGGACCTCAGGAGGAGGTCGATATGGATCATCCACTCGGCACTTCTGGCTGAAGATGGTTGTAAACGCTTCAGCCTTGTCTTTTGCATTCGCCTGCTGGGCTCTGCCATCATTGAGGATGGGGATATTTATGGAGCCTCCTCCTCCCGGTTAGTTGTTTAATGGTCCATCACCATTCACGACTGGTTGTGGCAGGACTGCAGAGCTTTGATCTGATCTGTTAGTTGTGGGATCGCTTAGCCCTGTCTATAGCATGCTGCTTCCACTGGTTAGCATGCATGTAGTCCTGTGTTGCAGCTTCCCCAGGTTGGAACGTGTCATGAATGTACATTCTGTTTGTAGCCACCAGATGGCGCAATTGTTGGAGGCCACTGAGCAGCACGCACATGGTGCTGCTCAGGTATAAAAGGCCAGCCGTTTTGAGAGTCAGGCACTTTGGGCCTAAATAAAGCAGAACCAAGGTTGTACCTTGCTTAGTTAAACAGTACTCAGTTTGAACCTTTATTGCATACATAACATTTGGCGACGAGAATACAAGAACCTTTGTTTATGAAGTAAGCATGATTGGATTTTTAGAGCGATTCATGGAGGGAGAAGATTGGGCAGACTTTGTGAGCTGTTTGAACCAGTAATTTGTGGCCAACAAAATGAAGGGGGTCGACGATGCAGATCGGCGCTGGGCCGTGTTCCTCATTGTGTGCGGCTCAAAGCTCTGCGGTCTGATAAAGAATCTATTCATGCCTAGTGATCCAACAGAGAAAATGTACGAGGAGTTGTGTACATTGGTATGGGAGCACATCAAGCCAGACAATGGCATCATCATCTCGAGATACAGGTTTTATACACACGTTCGATCGGAGGGCCAGAGCGCGGCGGAATTCGTTGTCCAACCTGAGACGTCTAGCGGGACCGTGCAAATTCGGGACGGTGTTGGCAGACATGCTGCGGGACTTCTTTGTTATCGATATCAACCACGAGGTGAATCTGCGCAAACTTCTAGCAGTGGAGGAGTTGGATTTAAAAATGGCCATCCAGATCGCTCAATCATGTATGACGACGGACAGGACCTCGGCAAGTACTGTAAATGCGATTGATTCGGCGTTCGGTAGAGCGGCACATGGCAGGGCCTATGCGGCTGCGTTCGCGAAACCTGTGGCTGCCCAAAATCCGCCAGCGGGAATGTATCCGACTTCTCCATGTTGGCGTTGTGGGGGAAATCATCGGCACCAGCAGTGCCGATTTAAGCAATATAGTTGCAAAGGCTGTCTGAGAGTGGGGCATCTCCAGCGCAAGTGTCCGCAGATGAGCAAGCGTGCTGCGACACACCATGTGGAGGATGAGAGTCAGACTAGTGCGGATCTGGATACTTAATCTGAGATGCCAGAGGAGGAAGTGTATGGACTGTACTCCTTCATAACCGAGAGTAAACCAATTTTGATTAATGTGAAGTTTAACGGGATACCAGTATCGATGGAACTGGACACATGGGCGAGTCAATCGATCATGAACAAGAGGGCATTTTATAAGCTGTGGGATACTAAGACTGTGAGGCCCAGGCTGAGCCCTGTTAATGCCAAGCTGCGCACGTACACCAAAGAACTGATAAAGGTGATTGGCAGTGCACAAATTAATGTGTCATATAACGGTGCGGTTCACGAGTTACCGTTGTGGATTGTTCCAGGCAATGGCCCAACGCTGCTCGGCAGGAGCTGGTTGGAGAAAATCAGATGTGACTGGAACGACATAAAGGCGTTGTCATCGGAGGAAGATACATGTGTCCAAGTATTGAGCAGGTTCCCCTCGCTGTTCGAACTTCACGGGAGCCAAGGTGCAGATCCACGTGGACTCAGATGCAAGACCCGTCCATCATAAAGCTCGGACAGTGCTATATATGATGAGGGAGAAGGTCGAAATTGAACTGGACAGACTCCAGCATGAAGGGATCATATCATCAATTGAATTTAATGAATGGGCCAGCCCCATTGTTCCTGTGCTGAAAAGTGATGGCACAGTCAGAATCTGTGGAGACTACAAGGCTACAATCAACAGGGTTTTGAAACAAGATCAAATACCCGTTATCGAAGGCTGATGACTTGTTTGCAACGCTAGCTGGAGGGAAATCGTTCACAAAACTGGACTTGACGTCAGCCTATATGACACAAGAGTTGGTTGAGACGTCGAAGAGACTTACGTGCATTAACATGCACAAAGGATTATTTATTTACCACAGGTGCCCGTTTGGAATTCGCTCGGCTGCAGCAATATTCCAGAGGAATATGGAACGTCTACTGAAGTCCATTCCCAGAACTGTCGTGTTCCAAGATGACATCCTGATCACCGGTCGTGATTCCAAGGAACATCTGAACAACCTGGAAGAGGTTCTACTGCATTTGGATAGAGTGGGACTCTGATTTAAACGCTCGAAGTGCATCTTCATGGCACCGGAGGTCAAATTCCTCGGGAGGAAAATCGCTGCTGATGGCATTAGACCTACTGACGTGAAAACCAAGGCCATCAAGAATGTACCCAAGCTGCAGAATGTGATGGAGCTGTGTTCGTTCCTGGGTCTACTCAACTACTTTGGTAACTTCCTACCTAAATTGAGCACCTTACTTGAACCACTGCATATGCTATTGAGAAAAGGCAACAACTGGGTGTGGGGCGCATTGCAAGTCAGAGCTTTCGAGAAAGCCACCAATCTGCTTTGCTCGAACAAGCTGCTGGTACATTATGACCCATGTAAATGTTTAGTTTTGGCCTGTGACGCATCGTCATATGGAATTGGTTGCATGTTACAACAAGCCAATGAATCGGGGAAACTTCAACCTGTCGCGTATGCATCCAAAAGTTTGTCTAAAGCAGAAAGAGTCTACAATATGGTATAAAAAGAAGCTTTAGCGTGTGTGTATGGTGTTAAAAAGATGCATCAATATCTGTTCTGTCTGGGGTTCGAATTAGAGGCCGATCACAAGCCGCTCATTTCATTGTTTTCCGAGAGCAAAGGTATCAATACCAACGCTTCATCCTGCATCCAAAGGGCGCTGACATTATCTGCCTATGATTATGTCATTCGCCACAAACCTGGCACAGAGAATTGTGCCGATGCTTTGAGCGGTTGCCGTTGCCCACACCGGAGGTGGAAATGCCACAACCGGCAGATTTAATGTTAATCATGGATGCTTTTGAGAGTGAAGGTACCCCTGTCATGGCTCAACAAGTTAAGGCCTGGACCAGCCAGGACCCGATTTTATTGGTGGTAAAGCGTTGCATCCTCAAAGGGGATTGGTCTGCCATACCTAAGCAAATGTGCGAGGAGGCCAAACCGTACATTCGTCGCAAGGACGAACTGTCTATTCAAGCAGATTGCATATTGTGGGGCAATTGAGTTGTAATGCCCAAGAAAGGGAGAGAGAAGTTCATGCGTGAGTTACACAGCACACATCCTGGTAGAGTGATGATGAAAGCCATTGCCAGGTCCCACGTATGGTGGCCAGGAATTGATTCTGAGCTGGAAGCATGCGTGCATCAGTGCAACACTTGCATGCAGCTCAGCAAAGCACCAGTGGATTCGCCGCTGAGTCTGTGGTCATGGCCATCCAAACCTTGGTCCAGGATCCATGTAGATTTTGCAGGTCCCTTCCTGGGCAAGATGTTTTTAGTGGTGGTGGATGCTTATTCGAAGTGGATAGAATGCATAATCATGTCATCCAGTATGTCCACGGCAACCATAGAGAATCTCAATGTCATGTTCATGACACATGGTCTGCCTGACATAGTGGTGAGCGACAATGGGTCGTACTTCACCATCAGGAGTTTCAGGAGTTTGTAAAACTTAACGGCATAAAACATGTAAGGTCAGCATTGTTCAAGCCTGCGTCCAACGGGCAAGCAGAACGTGCAGTACAAATTATCAAGCAAAGCATGAGGAGAGTAACCCAAGGGTCACTGCAGACCTGCTTGTCTTGCATACTGCTGAGTTACAGGACAAGACCCCACACACTCACAGGGGTCTCGCCTGCTGAACTCATGATGAAAAAAGGTCTTAAGACCAAGCTATCTCTTGTACACCCGGATTTAAATAATCATGTTGAATACAGAAAACAAAGTCAATAAGGGTATCATAATCATGCAACTGTGTCATGCGAGATTTCTGTTAATGATGCTGTATATGTGTTGAATTATGGTCAGGGTCCCAAATGTATCACTGCTACGGTCATGGCCAAGGAGGGCAACAGAGTATTCGTTATTAAGCTCAAGAATGGGCAAACTTGCAGGAAACACATGGATCAGACAAAGCTGAGGCACACAGATGAGCCAGAGCAATCGGACGAAGAAACCATCGACGACCAACCAACCTATCAGCAGTCTTCATAGGACACAAGGGTCATCAGTGAACCTGGAATTTCCATCACGGACCTGTTCAATAAAAATGGACTTGCAATTCCTGACATGGCCACTGCCACCCCAACAAGTCAGCCATCCAGCCACCAGCCACAACAGACTCCGCAAACTCACCCAAGGCCAGAATCGAACTGAGATGGTCAACCCGGGAGCGTAAAGCACCGGACCGTCTCAACCTGTGAAATACCGTGATAAGGTCTCAGAGGTGGGTATTGTCATGTATGTACATGCTGTTTGTAGCCACCAGATGGTGTCATTGTTGGAGGCTACTGAGCAGCACGGACATGGTGCTGCTCTGGTATAAAAGGCCAGCCATTTTGAGAGTCGGGCACTTTGGGCCTAAATAAAGCAGAGCCAAGGTTGTACCTTGTTCAGTTAAACATTACTCAGTTTGAACCTTTATTGCATACAGAACAGGACGTTAATCAGGTCCTGCTGTTAAATTCAGCTGGACCTGAGAGAAATTCATTCTTCCAGGTTGCCCGAATGCAAAACAACACCACCCCTCCCTTCCTGTCCAATACTTCCCCACTTCCCTGGAAATATCAGGAATGGGTGGGATGGATTACTGGGGAATGGGGTGGGGAGGGGAATGGAAAATGCGGTGCGGTGGGGTGGGGTGGGGGTGGGGCCTAACATTTCCTACAGTGCTGGGAGCAGCAGCGACTTGGTGATGGGGGGGGGGGGGCACTGAGGGAGGAGCAGTCGGTGAGGGGGTGAGGGGAGGGGGGTGCACTGAGGGAGGAGCAGTCGGTGAGGGCAAGGGGCACTGAGGGAGGAGCAGTCAGTAAGCGGTGGGGGTGGGGGGGGAAATGAGGGAGGTGTTGTGTATGGAGAAAATATCAGACTGAACACTGTGAGCTCAAAGTAAAGTGTGACCATAGTCTTTTATTGCAGGTCTCCAGAGTGTCTCTCCAACCTGTCAAGCCTCCTTAAATACCTGTTCTCCCAAGGGATTATGGGATCCCTAGGGACTCCAGGGGAAGAGCCCTCTGGTGGCTGTACAGAGTAAATACAAGTCCACATATACAACAGGAGGAGCAGTCAGTGAGGGGGGGCACTGAGGGAGCAACAGTCGGAGAGGGGGGGGCACTGAGTGAGGAGCAGTCGGTGAGGGGAGGGTGAGGGGGGGCACTGAGGGAACAGCAGTCGGTGAGGGGGGGCACTGAGTGAGGAGCAGTCGGTGAGGGGGGGTGAGGGGGGCACTGAGGGAGCAGCAGTCGGTGAGGGGGGGCACTGAGTGATGAGCAGTCGGTGAGGGGGGGCACTGAGTGATGAGCAGTCGGTGAGGGGGGGTGAGGGGGGGCACTGAGGGAGCAGCAGTCGGTGAGGGGGGGTGAGGGGGGGCACTGAGGGGGGCACTGAGTGAGGAGCAGTCGGTGAGGGGGGGCACTGAGGGGGGGGCAGTCGGTGAAGGGGGGCACTGAGGGAGCAGCAGTCGGTGAGGGGGGGTGAGGGGGGGGCACTGAGGGGGGTCAGTTGGTGAGGGGGCACTGAGGGGGGCACTGAGTGAGGAGCAGTCGGTGAGGGGGGGTGAGGGGGGGCACTGAGGGGTGGCAGTCGGTGAGGGGGGGCACTGAGGGAGCAGCAGTCGGTGAGGGGGGGTGAGGGGGGGCACTGAGGGGGGGGCAGTCGGTGAGGGGGGGCACTGAGGGGGGCACTGAGTGAGGAGCAGTCGGTGAGGGGGGGCACTGAGTGAGGAGCAGTCGGTGAGGGGGGGCACTGAGGGGGGGCACTGAGGGGGGGGCAGTCGGTGAGGGGGGGCACTGAGGGGGGCAGTCGGTGAGGGGGGGTGAGGTGGGGGGGCAGTCGGTGAGGGGGGGCACTGAGTGAGGAGCAGTCGGTGAGGGGGGGCACTGAGGGAGCAGCAGTCGGTGAGGGGGGGTGAGGGGGGGCACTGAGGGGGGGGCAGTCGGTGAGGGGGGGCACTGAGGGGGGCACTGAGTGAGGAGCAGTCGGTGAGGGGGGGCACTGAGTGAGGAGCAGTCGGTGAGGGGGGGTGAGGGGGGGCACTGAGGGGGGGGCAGTCGGTGAGGGGGGGCACTGAGGGGGGCAGTCGGTGAGGGGGGGCACTGAGGGGGGCAGTCGGTGATGGGGGGGGGTGATACCTGGGAGCTTTAGTCTGGATCAATGGTGATAGAATGTTAGCACTGGTGGGCGAATGGGGAATTAGGGGACAGAGGCGGAAGGGGGAATGAAGGATTTTGAACTGTGAACTGTGGGCTGTGGGACCATGGAATGCTTCACCACAAGTGGCAATTGAGACAGAGATGAGAACATCGTTTCAAAGGGAATGGGATAAATACTTGTAAAGGAAGAATATAAAAGGATCTGGGGGTAAAGGGGGTTACAGGTTACAGCACCAGCAGCGGGGGTCGAACTGCCTCCTCCTGAAAACTTCAATGAAAATGAGTCGGAGCTCAGGGAGTGGTTTGGGAATGTTGGTACTGAGCTGAGTTTAGGACGATGTGCTCTGTGAGCAGTGCCCCAAACACCGAGCCCACTGCCGGGTTTAACGTGTGAAGGCCAAGGACAGATCGCACTGACCGAGTCCCAACTCACACTCGTCACCTTCACACACAGCCAGAACCCAAAGCCGAGCGGATCGGGAGAGAGAATGCGACTGGGGACCCGCTCCACACCACTTCCTACCAGTTATTGGATCACTCTTGGTTATGAGGGGAATCTGAGTGTTACCAGTATTACTATTAGTTATCAGAGCAGTGTCAGTGAGTTACCATTAGTTGCTCCGAGCTCTGGCTTCCTCTTCTGTCTGGCAGTCACCCATTCCCTCTCTGCCTGCACACTCTTAAGCTGTGAGGTGACCACCTCTAGAAACATGCTAGCAACGAAGCTCTCAGCCTCGCGAATGCACCACAGTGACTCCAGCTGCCGCTCAAGCACCGAAACTCGGAGCTTGAGTTGCTGTAGCAGGCAACACTTCCTGCACATGTGGTCGTCCAGCTACGCGAAGCGTCCAGGACTTCCCACGTGGCACAGGATGTGCATTCCACGAGACTGTGCTGCCCTGCCATCCCTATTTATTTGTCCATGAACTAAACTATGAACTAATTGACTATGAAATAAACTTGAAACTAGAAGACAAAAACACTCACCGGCTATTCACCAATCCCTTTGCTCCTCTACCCCATTTAGATTCTTATTTTCCAAGGAATATGTGACCTCCCTAATTTTCTTACCAAAATGTATTACCTCACATTTATCCATGCTGAATTTCATTTGCCCATTATTTGCCCATTCTGCAAGTTTATTAATGTCCCCCTGTAATGTGTTGCAGTCCTCCTCAGTGTTGACTATCCCCCCCACCCCCCCCAATTTAGTGTCATCCGCAAATTTAGAAATTGTTACACAGGATTACCCAGGATACACAGCACAGAAATAGGCCATTCGGCCCAACCAGTCCATGCCGGTGTTTATGCCCCACTCGAGCATCCTCCCGTCATTCCCCATCTAAATCTGTCAGCATAACCTTCTATTCCCTTCTCCCTCATATGCTTGTCTAGCCTCCCCTTAAATACATCAATACTATTCGCCTCAACCACTCCCTGTGGCAGCGAGTTCCACATTCTCACCACTCTCTGGGTAAAGAAGTTTCTTCTTAATTCCCCATTGGATTTCTTGGTGACTATCTTATATTGATGGCCTCTAGTTATGCTCTTCCGCACAAGTGGAAACATTCTCTCTGTATCCAAACCGTTCATCATTTTAAAGACCTTTATCCAGCCACACATCCGCAGCATAACTAAAACCACCTATTTCCACCTCCGTAACATCGCCTGTCTCCGCTCCTGCCTCAGCTCATCCGCTGCTGAAGCCCTCATCCATGCCTTTGTTACCTTTAGACTTGACTATTCCAACACACTCCTGGCTGGCCTCCCACATTCTACCCTACGTAAACTTGAGATGATCCAAAACTCGGCTGCCCTGTGTCCTAACTCACACCAAGTCCCACTCACCCATCACCCCCTGTGCTCGCAGCCCTACATTGGTTTCTGGTTAAGCAATGCCTTGAATTCAAAATTCTCATCCTTGTTTACAAATCCTTCCATGGTCTCGCCCCTCCCTATCTCTGTAATCTCCTCCAGCCCCACAATCACCCTGAGATATCTGCGCTCCTCTAATTCTGCCCTCCTGAGCATCCCTGATTATAATCGCTCAACCATCGGTGGCCGCACTTTCAGCTGCCTGGTCAGAGCGTACCGGGGTCAGAGCATCACGGGGTCAGAGCATCACGGGGTCAGAGCGTCACGGGGTCAGAGCGTCACGGGGTCAGAACGTCACGGAGTCAGAGTGTCACGGAGTCAGAGCGTCACGGAGTCAGAGCGTCACGGGGTCAGAGCGTCATGGGGTCAGAGCGTCATGGGGTCAGAGCGTCATGGGGTCAGAACGTCACGGGGTCAGAGTGTCACGGGGTCAGAGCGTCACGGGGTCAGAGCGTCCCGGGGTCAGTGTGTCCCAGGGTCAGAGGGATCACACCTATAGGAATGCCTCCACCAGCAACACGAATGAAGTGCTGCAATCCCAGGAGGTTACTGGGTCAGTTCAGAGTGAACATACTGAGCTACTCAAGCAAACCATCCCGAGAGCAGGAGTTGACTTTCAGTGAAATGGTTTCCTAAGTACAGAGCCACTTCCACATGTGGCTGTTGTTTGTCACGTTTATCCTCACAAAGCGATTATCTGCACCATCATTTCTGTGCCCTTCTGTCCATCGATACAGTCCCCACAGTTGCAGCTGCCATACAGCCTGAGACAAGACCTCACACTGGGCCTGGGACAAGGCCTCACTCTGGGCCCTGGGACAAGGCCTCACACTGGGCCCTGGGACAAGGCCTCACACTGGGCCCTGGGACAAGGCCTCACACTGGGCCCTGGGACAAGGCCTCACACTGGGCCCTGGGACAAGGCCTCACACTGGGTGGGCCCTGGGACAAGGCCTCACACTGGGCCTCAGGACAAGGCCTCACACTGGGCCTCGGGACAAGGCCTCACACTGGGCCCTGGGACAAGGCCTCACACTGGGCCCTGGGACAAGGCCTCACACTGGGCCCTGGGACAAGGCCTCACACTGGGCCTCAGTGTTATATATTTAACCCTTTGTAACCTGCATGACACCTGACCACCAGAGGGCCCATCTGTTGGAGTCCCAAGGGATCCCAGCATCCCTTGGGAGCACAGTATATAAGCAGCCCACCCACGAGGTACCTGCACTCTGGAGTCTTATTAAAGGAGCTAAGGTCACACTTACTCATTGTACACAGTACTCAGTTTCACCCTTCATTATGAGTGTACCAATTGGCAATGAGGTAACGAATAACCGCGCGAAAATGTAAAGAACTATTGGTATCCTGGAGAAGTTCTCAGAAGGGGACGATTAGGAGGCCTTCATGGAGAGACTCGACCAATACTTTGTGGCCAACGAGCTGGAAGGGGACGAGAACGCTGCCAAATGAAGGACGATCCTCCTTACTGTCTGTGGGGCAACAACCTATGACCTCGTGAAGAATCTCCTGACCCCGGCAAAACTAACAGAAAATCCTACGAAGAATTGTGTACGCTGGTCCGGGAGCACCTAAATCCTAAGGAAAGCGTTTTGATGGCGAGGTATTGGTTCTACACGTGTCAACGATCGGAGGGCCAGGAAGTGGCATGCTACTTCGCCGAACTAAGGCGCCTCGCAGGACATTGTGAGTTTGAGGGATTCCTACAACAAATGCTCAGAGACTTTTTTGTACTGGGCTTTGGACATGAGACAATCCTTCGCAAACTGTTGACTGTAGAAACTCCAAATCTAAGTAAAGCCATATCGATAGCCCAGGCATTTATGTCCACCAGCGACAACATCAAGCAGATTTCGCAGAGTAAGGAAGTTTCAGCAAGTACTGTGCATAAAGTAACGTCGGTCTCGAGCAGAAATGTACATGGCAGAATGTACACGCCGGCTGCTGTGGCCCGACCTCAGATGACCCAGAGTCCGCCATCAATTGTTAATGCGAGGCAGTTAACACCCTGTTGGTGCTGCGGAGGTGATCATCGGCTCCATCAATGCCGCTTTAAGCACTATGCGTGCAACGGTTGCAGAACAATGGGACACCTCCAACGAATGTACAGGTGAGCTGCAAACTCTGCAAACCACCACGTTGCAGAGGAAGATCGATCCACGGTGGATCAGGCTGAATTGGAGTCTCGTACTGAGGAGGCAGAAGTGTACGGGGTTACACACATTCACTACGAAATGTCCACCAATAATGCTGAAAGTTGAACTGAACGGTATTCCAGTATTCATGGAGCTGGACACGGGGGCAAGTCTGTCCATAATGAGTCAAAAGGCCTTCAACAGGCTGTGGGCAAAAAGGCACACAGGCCCAAGCTCAGCCCCATTCACAGCAAACTAAGGACTTACACCAAGGAACTAATCCCTGTAATTGGTAGTGCAGAAGTCAAAGTCTCCTATGACGGAGCAGTGCACGAACTCCCGCTATGGATTGTGCCAGGAGATGGCCCCACCTTTTTTGGCAGAAACTGGCTGGGAAAAATCCGCTAGAACTGGGACGACATCCGAGCGCTTTCGTCCATCGACGACGCCTCATGTACCCAGGTTCTGAGCAAGTTCCCATTGCTGTTCGAGCCAGGCATCGGAAGCTTCTCGGGGGCGAAGGTGCAGATCCATTTGGTTCCCGGTACTCAACCCATCCACCACAAGGCACAGGCGGAACCATACATGATGTGTGAAAAAGTGGACATTGAGCTGGACAGGCTGCAACGTGAAGGCATCATCGCGCCGGTGGAATTCAATGAATAGGCCAGTCCGATTGTCCCCGTACTTAAGGAGAGAATTTGAGGGGACAATAAAGTAACTATTAACTGTTTTTCGCTGCAGGACCAGTACCCGCTACCCAAGGCAGGCGACCTATTTGCGACCCTGGCTGGAGGGAAGATGTTCACCAAGCTGGACCTGACTTCGGCCTACATGACGCAGGAGCTGGAGGAGTCTTCGAAAGGCCTCACCTGCATCAACATGCACAAAGGTCTGTATCTACAACCGGTGCCCGATCGGGATTCGCACTGGCAATCTTCCAGTGGAACATGGAGAGCCCGCTAAAGTCGGTTCCTCGCACTGTGGTCTTCCAGGACAACATATTGGTTACAGGTCGGGACACCATGGAGCACTTGAAGAATCTGGAAGAGGTTCTTAGTCAGTTGGATCGCATGGGGCTCAGGTTGAAACGCGCGAAGTATGTTTTCCTGGCACAGGGTGTCGAGTTCTTGGGAAGGAGAATCGCTGCAGACGGCATCAGACCCACCGACGCCAAGATGGGGGCCATCAAGAACGGGCCGAGACCACAGGATGTGACAGAGCTGCGGTCGTTCCTGGGGCTCCTTAATTATTTTGGTAATTTCCTACCTGGGTTAAGCACCTTGCTAGAACCCCGACATGCGCTACTGCGCAAGGGAGACGACTAGGTATGGGGGAATTCACAAGAGGCTGCCTTTGAGAAAGCCAGAAATCTGTTGTGTTGAAAGAAACTGCTTGTCCTGTACAACCCTTGTAAATGATTAGTGCTAGCTTGCGATGCGTCATCATACGGGATCGATTGTGTGTTACAACAGGCTAATGAATTGGGGATTTTGCAACCGGTCGCTTATGCATCCAGGAGTTTGTCCAAGGCCGAAAGGGCCCACAGCATGATTCAAAAAGAGGCTCTGGCGTGCATCTACGGGGTAAAAAAATGCACCAATACTTATTTGGCCTCAAGTTTGAGCTTGAAACTGACCACAAGCCGCTCATATCGCTGTTCTCTGAGAGCAAAGGGATTAATACCAATGCCTCTGCCCGCATCCAAAGATGGGCGCTCACGCTGTCGGCATACAACTATATAATCCGCCACAGACCGGGCACAGAGAACTGTGCAGATGCTCTCAGTCGGCTGTCATTGCCCACCACCGGGGTGGAAATGGCACAGCCAGCGGACTTGCTCATGGTCATGGAGGCATTAAGAACGAGAAGTCCCCTGTTACGGCCCACCAGATCAGGACCTGGACCAGCCAGGATCCTTTACTGTTCTTGGTAAAAAACTGTGTCCTCCATGGGAGCTGGTCCGGTGTCCCAGTGGAGATGCAGGAGGCAATTAAGCCGTTCCACAGATGCAAAGACGAGTTGTCCCTGTAGGTGGACTGTCTATTGTGGGACAATCGCGTGGTCTTGCCCAAGAAAGGCAGAGACACATTCATATGTGAACTGCACAGCACCCACCCAGGTATTGTAATGATGAAAGCCATAGCCAGATCCCATGTGTGGTGGCCCGGCATCGACTCAGATTTAGAGTCATGCATGCGCCAGTGCAACACTTGCTCTCAGCAATGCACCCAGAGAGGCACCGCTAAGTTTGTGGTCGTGGCCTTCCATGGTCGAGAATCCATGTAGACTATGTGGGCCCATTTCTAGGCAAAATGTTCTTGGTTGTCGTGGACGCTTACTCAAAATGGATTGAATGTGCAATAATGTCTGTAAGCATGTCCACGGCCACCATTGAAAGCCTATGAGCCATCTTTGCTACGCACGGCTTGCCCGATGTCCTAGTCAGCGACAATGGGCCGTGCTTCACCAGTGCTGAATTCAAGGAATTCATGATCCGCAATGGGATCAAACATGTCACATCTGCCCCGTTCAAGCCCGCATCCAACGGCCAGGCAGAACGGGCAGTTCAGATCATCAAGCAAAGCTGGAACCTGTGTCGGAAGGCTCCCTGCAGACCCGGTTGTCCAGAGTGCTGCTCAGCTACCGCACCAGACCCCACTCACTCACCGGGGTTCCCCCAGCCGAGCTGCTCATGAAAAGGGCGCTTATAGCAAGGCTTTCCCTTGTCCTCCCTGATATTCATGATCACGTGGAGGGAAAGCGGATCAACAAAGTGTGTACCATGACTGCGCAAATTTGTCACGTGATATTGAGATCAATGATCCTGTGTTTGTACTCAATTATGGACATGGTCCCAAATGGCTCGCTGGCACGGTCACAGCCAAAGAGGGGAGTAGGGTGTTTCAGGTCAAATTGGCCTGCATCCCTTGGGAGCACAGTATATAAGCTGGCCACCCACGAGGTACCGGCACTCTGGAGTCTTATTAAAGGTCACACTTGCTCATTGTACACAGTACTCAGTTTCACCCTTTATTGTGAATGTATCACTCAGGACAAGGCCTCACACTGGGCCTGGGTCAAGGTCTCACACTGGGCCTGGGACAAGGCCTCACACTGGGCCCAGGATCAAGGTCTCACACTGGGCCTCAGGGTAAGGCATCACACTGGGCCAGAGACAAGGTCTCACACTGGGCCCAGGATCAAGGTCTCACACTGGGCCTCAGGGCAAGGCCTCACACTGGGCCCAGGATCAAGGTCTCACACTGGACCTGGGCCTCACACTGGGCCTGTGCCAAGGCCTCACACTGGGCCCTGGGACAAGGCCTCACACTGGGCCCTGGGACAAGGCCTCACACTGAGCCTCAGGACAAAACCTCACACTGGGCCCTGGGACAAGGCCTCACACTGGACCTCAGGACAAGGCCTCACACTGAGCCTGGGACAAGGCCTCACACTGGGCCTCAGGACAAGGCCTCACACTGGGCCTGGGACAAGGCCTCAAACTGGGCCCTGAGACAAGGCCTCACACTGGGCCTCAGGACAAGACCTCACACTGGGCCCTGGGACAAGGCCTCACACTGGGCCCTGGGACAAGGCCTCACACTGGGTGGGCCCTGGGACAAGGCCTCACACTGGGCCTCAGGACAAGGCCTCACACTGGGCCTGGGACAAGGCCTCACACTGGGCCTCGGGACAAGGCCTCACACTGGGCCCTGGGACAAGGCCTCACACTGGGCCCTGGGACAAGGCCTCACACTGGGCCCTGGGACAAGGCCTCACACTGGGCCCTGGGACAAGGCCTCACACTGGGCCCTGAGACAAGGCCTCACACTGGGCCTCAGGACAAGACCTCACACTGGGCCCTGGGACAAGGCCTCACACTGGGCCCTGGGACAAGGCCTCACACTGGGTGGGCCCTGGGACAAGGCCTCACACTGGGCCTCAGGACAAGGCCTCACACTGGGCCTGGGACAAGGCCTCACACTGGGCCTCGGGACAAGGCCTCACACTGGGCCCTGGGACAAGGCCTCACACTGGGCCCTGGGACAAGGCCTCACACTGGGCCCTGGGACAAGGCCTCACACTGGGCAACAGGACAAGGCCTCACACTGGGCAACAGGACAAGGCCTCACACTGGGCCTCGGGACAAGGCCTCACACTGGGCCCTGGGACAAGGCCTCACACTGGGCCCTGGGACAAGGCCTCACACTGGGCCCTGGGACAAGGCCTCACACTGGGCCCTGGGACAAGGCCTCACACTGGGCCCTGGGACAAGGCCTCACACTGGGCCCTGGGACAAGGCCTCACACTGGGCCCTGGGACAAGGCCTCACACTGGGCCCTGGGACAAGGCCTCACACTGGGCCCTGGGACAAGGCCTCACACTGGGCAACAGGACAAGGCCTCACACTGGGCAACAGGACAAGGCCTCACACTGGGCCCCGGGACAAGGCCTCACACTGGGCCTCGGGACAAGGCCTCACACTGGGCCCTGGGACAAGGCCTCACACTGGGCCCTGGGACAAGGCCTCACACTGGGCCTGGGACAAGGCCTCACACTGGACCCTAGGACAAGGCCTCACACTGGGCCCTGGGACAAGGCCTCACACTGGTCCCTGGGACAAGGCCTCACACTGGGCCCTGGGACAAGGCCTCACACTGGGCCCTGGGACAAGGCCTCACACTGGGCCCTGGGACAAGGCCTCACACTGGGCCCTGGGACAAGGCCTCACACTGGGCCCTGGGACAAGGTCTCACACTGGGCCCTGGGACAAGGTCTCACACTGGGCCCTGGGACAAGGCCTCACAGTGGGCCCTGGGACAAGGCCTCACACTGGGCCCTGGGACAAGGCCTCACACTGGGCCCTGGGACAAGGCCTCACACTGGGCCCTGGGACAAGGCTCCGGAGAAGATTGGATCAAATGGGGAGAGAGGGTGAGAGAGATCGGAGGGAGTTAGAGAGAGGACGGTGAGGGAGCGAGGGTGGGGAGAGTGAGAGGATCGGAGAGAGGGGTGATCTGATCAAGAGAGGAGGAATAGGAGGGTGGGAGGGGGCGATAGGAGGTCAGGAACTCGGTAGAGGGAGGGGGTAAAGAGCATGGAGAGCACAGTGGGGATGTGCTCTCCATGCTCCAGGTCTAAAGGGCGGCTGAGAGCGAGAACGTGATCTAGATGGTAAGACTGGACGAAATCCGGAAGTCGCGACACTGTCACTATTCACTTAATAACCCAATAAACCTGTTAACAATCCGTGACCCACACACAATGGCCCATCTATGGTGGAGGGGGGGGAAGCAGGCCAGGAACTTGGGCTGAGGGGAGTAGGGCAGGAACTTGTTTGGGGTGGGGGGGCAGGTAGGAGAAGGTCTTAACCCATGAGCGTGAGCCTTGTCTGTTCCAAGTGAGCTCTGTACTGTCTGGAATCAGCAGTCGTAATGGATCGAATTGCACTTTGCAAAGTCACTGATTACGTAATCAGGGCAGGGACCAATCAGCAACCAGGTCATGTGATCAATGGCACCCAATCAGAGCTTGCATCCTTATCCTCACTGCTCACCTTTGTACTTTTCTCCAGGTCATTCAGCTTACAAAAACAACACAGCCACCTGCTCAGTGTGGCTTGGGTTTGAACTCGTGTTCAGGATATTTGGGCTTTGTTCTAACTCCCTGAAACATTTTGTCCTCACCATTCAGTTGTTCCAATGGTCAAACTTTTGCACGTTAATCAGTTGCTGCATCCTGTGCCATTGCCTCCCCACCTGTGGTTGCTGCCTCTGAGGATAGCTCCCTGCCTCCCTGCACTGTAGGTGCTGCTGTGACACTGCCAGCTACCGCTTTCTACAGGAAAGGTCAGTTAGCACCTGGCCTTGGTTTTCCGAGGACCGAGTGCTGTTTGAAGAAATGACGTGGCTGCAGAGTTAGCTCAGTGGCAAAGACGGAAATCGTGGTGTCTCCTTCCCGCGGATTGACTGGATTCTAGTGAAAAGCAATGCACCGACCTGAAGCTGCTGCGCCCACGCGAGATCCCGGTCCCGAGACCTCCCCGACTGCGCGTCACAGCGCGTGCACGAGCTGGAGTCACATGGCTCTGGCAGCCAATCAGGGGCAGTATATTCTCATTCATAGTAATAGGAGTTTGGAAAGTTGGAAACTCCTGTTACAGTGAATGAGAAACACCCCCAAATACCCAAACACTACATAAAACATTAAAAATACACCGCACATAAATACTCTATAGAAATTAAAGGTGATAGAAATGTTTTTTTTAAAAAATATTTGCCGATTTTTAAAAAAAGTTTTAATTATGGTTTAAAATAAAATTACCTGAGTGGGCAGGGTGTTTAACATAAATATGTATTTTTATATGTTTTTAAACTTTTACGCTGGTAAAAGTACACTCTGTGCCTGCTTTTACCAGGCGCAAGATTTTTCAGGGCATTCGCTGGGCAAGAGACGGGCAAATCGCCCAATCTCTGCCGTGCGAATGTCCTCCTCCCCGAGATGTGGGAGATCTGTTAATCCAGAAACGACAGATCAGAAAAGCCGGGTTTCAGCGCATGCGCATTGCGCGCCAAAAACTGGCTTTTGCGATGCCTTCCCGGGTCCTTACACGCTCCGTACACGCTCCGTACATGCCCCTTACACGCCCCGTACACGCCCCTTACACGCCCCGTGCACACCCCGTGCACACCCCGTATACCCCCCGTGCACACCCCGTGCACACCCCGTGCACACCTCGTACACCCCCCGTGCACACCCCGTGCACGCCCCGTGCACGCCCCGTACACATTCCGTACACCCCCCGTACACATTCCGTACACACTCCGTACACACCCCGTACACCCCCCGTACACATTCCGTACACACTCCGTACTCACCCCGTACATACTCCGTACACCCCCCGTACACACCAGTACACATTCCGTACACACCCCGTACACACTCCGTACACACCCCGTACATACCCCGTACACACCCGTACACACTCCGTACACACCCCGTACACATTTCGTACACACCCTGTACACACTCCGTACACACTGTGTACACACCCCGTACACACTCCGTACACACCCGGGGAGGCCAGAATTTCTGGGCCCAGCAAAGTCCAGGTCAGCAATAGCATAGAAGACAAAACAGATACATCTGGTTCAGAAAGCATACAAATACATCAGGGGTGATGAAAACCAACAAGTGTGATAGGTTAAAATGTGAGAAAAGCACCATTGGGGCATTTGGACAGGTGAGGGCCTGTTGCCAAAAGCTGAGTTCTACACACAAAGGGTCTGACATAAAGGCCAATACTGACACCTGGCTACACACACCATGAGTGGCAGATACATGCTACAGGTTAGAAGATCTTTAGAAAGAACAAGGACATTGGAAAAGGAGTAGCAATATTGACAAAGGACACTATCAATGTTCCCTTTAATTATTTGTTGGGTGCACTGGCCCACCCAAAGTACCCCGCATGTGCGGCTCTTCCTATTTAAAAGCCGGTGAGCCAGTGAGCGCTGTGCGGGAGTTGCCGAGCGTGGCCTTGCGGTTTAAAGGGAGCACTGGACATTATTACACCCTGAGGAAAGCGGCTTGGCGTGTGAACAGGCACCCAATGCTCTGGGTAGAATTGAGGACTGGAAAAGGACACAAGACATTGTTGGGAGTTGTGTACAGACCTCCTGATAGCAGTGATAAAGTAGTGGGATGCACAAATACAGAAATGAGAGAAGCTTGTTGCAAAAGTGGAGTGATTATAGTGGGAGGCTTTCATTTTTCACACCGACAGGGGGAAGCAGCTTTGGTCTCAATGGCTGTGAATTTCTTGAGTCTATTCGGGACAGTTTTCTGGAACAATATATTCTTGAACCAACAAGAGGAGATGCCTGACTAGATTTAGTAATGAATAATGATCCAGAATTAGTCAACAACCTAACGGTGAAGGAGCACCCAGTGAAGAGTGACCATACTATGACAGAATTCGATATTAGGTTTGAGAGGGAGAAAGGTGAGTCATGAACCAAGATTTTACATTTAGATAAGGCTGACTTTGCAGGGATTAGGCAGAGATTGACTACAATAGACTGGGCAGAGTTATCAACGGATAAAACTACTGATGAACAGCGGAGGGTGTTCAAAGAGTATTTGGTGGAATACAGGACTTGTACATCGCCCTGAATGGAAAGAGCTCTACATGTGGCCAACAAGGGAAGTGAGAGATAGTATAAAACTAAAGGCAGGGCTTATACAAAGACAAAGAATAGTGGCGATCCCGCGGACTGGGAGAGATATAAAGAGATACAAAGAAAGGGAATGTGAGAAAAAGCTGTGAGGGATATCAAGGGCAGCACTAAAGGGTTTACAAATATATAAATATAAAGAAGGTGGGCTAAGACAGACGCAGGTGGTCCTGTAATTGGAAATCAGGAAATGGCAGACTTACTAAATCGTGACTTTGTTTTGGTCTTCACAGTACAGGAGAGGATAAAATAGCAGATACTAAAAATAAATCCAGGGGAGGTACTAACTGGATTCAATATAAGTAAAACATTGGCGACAGGAAAACTAATGAAAGTAAAGATGGACAAATCTCCAGAACCCAGTGGATTCCACCCCAGGGTTAAAAGGTGAGGAAATTGTTGATGCTTTGGTCATGATCTTCCAAAACTCTTGATTCAGGAATTGTCCCTTGCGTTGGAAAACTGCCAATGTCACGCCGATATTTAACAATGGGAGGAGGAAATTATAGACCCATTCGTCTAATGTCAGTGGTGGGGAAGTTACTGGAATCTATTATTAGGGACAGAGGCCTGAATTTTAACCAGAGGTGGCTTGGAAGTGGTGGGGAAACCAGGGAGAATGGGTTTCCCACAGGGCCTGCTGAATTTAACAGCAAGACCTGATTTGCATTGGAAACCTTTGTTTCCCTCCTGCAACCAGCCAGATTGAGAGGCTGACTAGCTGCGGGCAGGTAGGCCTGTGGCACTAGGCCGCAGAGAGGAGGGAGGGATCGCTTGGGGGCTGGGTATTAGTTGGGAGGGGAGGGGGGCCGTATGAAGACGAGGTGGGCCGAAGGAGCAGGGCGGGAGGGTGGCGGGGGTGGGGGCTGATCTTCAGGGGGTCGGAGCAGCGTGAGGTGTCAGGACATGTGGGGCAGAATCGAAGGCCTGAGGGGGATTAGGAGGCCTTGTGAGGGTCTCCGATCGTGGTGGGTGGGTGGGCGGGGGAGGGGCGCTGAATCCGGGAGGTCAGTGTAAAGGCATTTATCGCCTGGATCCAGCCGTCCTTACCTTATTTTAGCTGGCGGGCTTCCCGAGGCTGGAGAAACCCAACCAGCTACAGGTACTGTCATTTATCCTACATAGCCACTGTTTGTACTATCTCAAGGTGTGCCACCAGAGGTCACAGCAGTGGGAGACTTGTAGGTTACCTGTACAGGTGTGCCTGGCCTAGTATAAAAGGCAGGCCACCAGGTGTGATCCTCACTCTGGAGTTAACTAATAAAGGACTAAGGTCACGACAGTTCAAGTACAACACACTGCCTCATTGAGTCATTGTTAGAGTATCCAAGGTCACAACTGGCAACGAAAATACGAACTTTCACACGAAAATGGCTACCCTTGGTACGTTGCAAGTACCGATGGTGATGATTTGGACGTCTTTGTGGAGAGGCTAGACCATTTCTTCACAGCAAACGACCTGGCAGGCGACAACCCGGCCACACTGGCTGATAAGCGCAGAGCTATCCTGCTAACGAGTTGTGGGCCCACCGTCTATGGCCTCGTCAGGGACTTGCTGGCACCAGCGAAGACAATGACCAAGACGCACGAGGAGCTCACAACCCTGATCCATGAGCAACTCAAGCCCAAGGAGAGCATCCTCACAGCCAAACACCGGTTCTATACCCACCGACGGCCCGAAGGCCAGGAAATCGCGAAATACGCTGTAGACCTCAGGAGGCTGGCGGCACTGTGCGAGTTCAGCGACCACCTCACCGAAGCGCTGCGGGACATTTTTGTCATTGGAATCGGCCATGAGGGCCTTCTTCACAAGTTACTGTCGGCGGATACCACAGTCACACTGCAGAAGGCCATCTCTGTGAGCCAGGCATTCATGACCTCAACCTGCGGCTCTAGGCAGATGTCTCACCCTCAGGACTCAAACCCGGCAAGTACTGTGCACAGAGTGGCGCCTTTTAGACGCAGGACTGTAGAGCGCGAACCCTCTCAGGGAAGAGAGAACAGGCCCCTGAGTCCCTTAACTCAGAGTCCGCCGAGGGGGGCTAACCGAGTAGCTCCATGCTGGCGTTGCGGAGGGAATCACAGGGCTCACCAGTGCTGCTTTAAAGACTATGTTTGCAAAGGCTGCAGCACAAAGGGCACCTCCAGCGAATGTGTAAAAGAAATATGACTCACTGTGGTGATGAAGAGTCTGCAGATGGCCATGAATCCAGCGAGGATTATGAAGCGATAGTCAGAGAGGCAGCTCAGCCCCACGAGGAGGTATATGGCATGTTTACCTGCACCACCGAGTGTTCCCCGTTGAGAATGGAAGTTGAGATAAATGGCGTTCCAGTCTCCATGGAAGTGGACACAGGGGCGAGCCAGTCAGTAATGAATCAAGAAGCTTTTGAGAGGCTATGGGACAAGTTGGCCCCGGTTCAGGCAAAGCTGTGCACCTACACCAATGAACTTATCCCAGTCGTTGGTAGTGAGAATGTAAAGGTACTTTATGATGGCGCGGTGCACAAGTTACCTCTGTGGATTGTTGCAGGTGATGGACCAACGCTACTCGGAAGAAGGTGGATGGAGAAGATTCATTGGAGTTGGGAAGACTTCACCCCTCCAGCGATCGGCGTCCTCTGCGCTCAGAGGCAAAGCAAGCCCTCACCTGAGGGTGGACCTGGCACCAGAGACACAGACCGCTCAGCACGACTGCGTGGAGATGATCCAGCTGAGACGACCCGAACGCACTTTCCAGGCTCCAGTGGCAGGATTCCGGAGGAAGAAAATCGGATCCAGAGGCGACTTCCCAGCTTCGGAGGCAGAACCCGGGGAGAAGAGGATCACCGCAGTCGACATCGTGGATGGAGGAAAGATGGCGCCCAAACCACAAGGTGAGGCGCTGAAGAAAAAGATGGCCGCGGCCAGACCACGATGTGCAGCGCTGATGGAGCAACACATGGCACCAAACGGAGAAGCGAATTGAGATAAAGATGGCAAGGCTCTCTTAAAGGAGGCCTGCAACCCACTACAATTAAAGGGACAGTTCCACACACTCAAGCAATGTAATAGTAACTGTAAGTCAGAGACAAAATGTGTAACTGATCATGTAAAATATGTAATTGATGATCTGAATTGTGCACATGCAACCAGCGAAGAAACGTCATGCAATCGCAGTCGGACCGACAGAGTGTTCATCATAAGTAAGGAAAAGTTATGTGATGCAGGATTTCAACTGCACGCAGCCAATGCAGTGGGCAGACACCCATCGGGAGCACACAGGTCGAGCGAGCTACCCAATGTTGTAGCCTGCATCCCGGGGACCAGAGTCATGCACCATGGAGTGTGGCCACAAGCAGCCAACACACACAAGCTGCACACACACAGGTTTTGATACCATGCCCCTGATCAGCTCCACCTCTCAGGCACCCAATGGCACCAACTGCCACGAGCCTGAAGGAGCAGACCGTGCTAAGACGCAGCCCCCAGACCCCGTCGCCACCAGAGCCATACCCGTAAACGAAGGGTCACCCGCCACAGTTTCCCCCAAAGGGGACCGGGACCAGCCAGGATCCCAAGCCAAACAACGCCCAGGCCAGCGAGTCAGCAGTCCCCTGTGCACTGCTTAGCGACAGCTCCTCAGGAAGCAGCAGCGACCTAGGGCGCAAAGAAAGGACAGGGACAGGGAGGTCACAGGCCCGACGCTCGGGACCACGGCAACAGCCCAAAGAGCAGGCAACTCGAGCCAACCGGGCTCCCACTGCCAGCACCAGGCACTGAGCCACCACCAGACTGCAGGGACTCAATCCAGCAACCCTGGAACTAGTTTTTACTCAAGCACCGGTCACCACATCAATAAAGGCATCTCACCAGTCTAACGTACTTGTCTCACAACGGAACCACAAATGTAACGTTTTCCCTGAACTTGAATGTATATGAATGCTATGAGCCTCTGGCAAAATCTGTATGTGGTGGGGTGGGGGGGCGAGAATGGAGTGGTCAGTGACATACACAAACAGCAACCACCAGCACTCTACTGCACCAACCACTCACCCAAGATTAAACAACCTGCCAAGGGTCAACCAGATAGAGCGAAGCCCAGAGCACAGTCAATGCAGAGGCGATTTGCACTAAAGGCTCAGGGGAGAGTGATGTCATGTATCCTACATGGCTACTGTTGGTACTATTACAAGGTGTGCCACCCGAGGGCACCGCAGTGGGAGACTTGTAGGTTACCTGTACAGGTGTGCCTGGCCCAGTATAAAAGGCAAGCCACCAGGTGTGATCCTCACTCTGGAGTTAACAAATAAAGGACTAAGGTCACTGCAGTTCAAGTACAACACACTGCCTCGTGGAGTCATTACTGGAGCATCTAAGGACACAACAGTTACATTTAAAATGGTGGTTAAAACTGAGCCAGGCAGACCTCATTATAATATTTAAATGTGTGCCCCACCTCCTGGGAGCGGATTGGCTGCCCGTCCCCATCCCGCCTCCGTTTAAACTGGAAAACTGGAAATGAGGAGTCAGGATTCAGACTTTCACCTTCCCACCCGACCCCAACCCACCCCTTTTCTGGGTTAAAATTACCCCCAGAGTGTCTGAGCATGTGACCAAATATGAGGTGATCAGAAAGAGCCAGCGTTGATTGGTAAAGTTGAATTCATGTCCAACAGCCCTCGTCATCAAATGACATCATCAGACCCACTTCCGTCAACTGGCCGGGAAACGCGCCCAATCAGGGCAATTCATTTCAGAGGCCAGGACGGAGATAGCAGTGGGGTCAGGACCCACCATTGACATCGCCCTCCACGGACCCACCGAGGTTCGTAAAATCCAGCCCAATGTTTCATGACCTTTCATCAGATCTGGTTAAAGTTAGAGATGTAACAGGCTTTAAATACAGAGGCAGGGAGAGGGGAGGAAAGAACAAAGGGAAGGTCTGTGACAGGGTGGAAGGCAGGAGAGATTAAATATCTATGGGCGTAATTTATATGAGGCAACCTATTGGCTTGGATAGAGTATGCATTAGGAGGTAGGAGCCAGAGTAGGGATAATTGGAATGTGCTCCAATTGGTGACATGTGACTAGTGGTGTTCCCCAGGGATCTGTGCTGGGGCCTCAGCTATTCACTATATCCATTTAACTTGGAAGAAGGAATAGAGAGCTGTATATCCAAGTTTGCTGATAGCACGAAGTTAGGTGGCGAAGTAAGTCGTGTAGATGGAAGCAGAAAGTGTAAAGGGACATTGATAGATTCAGTGAGTGGGCAAAACTGTGGCAGATGGAGTTAAATGTATCCTCCACTTTGGGCAGAAGAAATATGTATCGATGGATGAGCAGAGAGGTTTAGGACATGTGCAGAAATCACTGAAAGCTAGTGGACAGATACAAGCAATAATTAAAAAGGCGAATGGAATGTGGGTCTTTATTGTGAGGGGACTGGAATACAGAGGGGTGCAAGGGATGCAACAGTCTCTGCTGAGACCCACCTGGAGAATTGCGTTTATTGTGGGCACTGCATCTCAGGGAGGGAGGCAGATTCACCAGAGGGATTCTGGGGCTAAAAGGATTAAATTATAAGGACGGGTCACAGATACTTGGAGTATAGAAGAATAATGGGTGATCTAATTGAGCTGTTTTAAGATGTGTTAAGTATTTAATAGGGTAGAGATAAATGATTTCCTCTGGTGGGAGAGCTTAGAACAAGGGGACATAAACCTTAACATTAGAGCTCGGCCATTCAGGGGAATATCAGGAAGCAGTTCTTCACACACGTGAGATCTGAAAGTCTCTCCCTCAAAAAGCAGTTGAGGCTGGGGTTTCATGTATGTAACCTGTATGTAACACCACTGCAATACTGTATATACCTAAGAAATGCACACCTTGACCACAGGGGGTGAACTTGTGGGAGACACTCCTCACCTGGTCATCCAGGTATATAAAGGGAGGTCCCACACAGGGTCATCACTTCTTGGTCCTGTGAATAAAGGTTCAGGTCATAGAGTGACCTTGTCCATAGAATGTGCCTCATGTGGGTTTTGTGCCATTGAGTAAGGACATTACATTGGCGACGAGAAACGGGAATCAACGACCCACGAGAATGGCCACCGGTAGCACAGAGGAACGGCACTGTGTTGATGAGGACTGGGATGATTTCATTGAGAGGCTCCAGCAAAGCTTTGTCACGAAAGAATGGCTGGGAGATGCAGCGGCCGACAAGCGAAGGGCACATCTGCTGACCAGCTGTGGACCTAAGACTTACGCGCTCATGAAGGACCTACTAGCACCCGAAAAGCCGGCGGACAAAACCTTTGAAGAGCTCAGCAAACGAATTGGTGAGCACCTCAAACCGGCGAGCAGCATACACATGGCCCGACACAGATTCTATACCCACCAACGTCATGAAGAACAGAGCGTACCGGACTTCGTTGCGGACCTCCAGCGTTTGGCCAGCCTCTGTAAGTTCACAGACGCCTGCAGGGGGGAGATGTTAAGGGACTTCTTTATTGAGGGCATTAATCATGCGGGGATTTTCCAAAAGTTAATTGAGACCAAGGACTTGACTTTGGAAGCGGCGGCGTTGATGGCTCAGACTTTCATGGCGAGTGAGGACGAAACCAAAATAATATACGCACGCAATTCTGCCTCCAACGCGGTGGGGGAATCAGGGAGTCAATATCAGAGCCCCGCAGGCAGGCAAGGGCAGTTCGACACACCCCAGGCAGCAATAGACCCCAGGGTAGGTTTTCAACAGAGACAATGGCAGGCTGAACGGACATTTACACCATCACAGTGGACAATGCGATCCAGGATGGGGCCATTGACACCCACTAACAGGGTACTCAAGAGCAGTCAAAGGGACAATCAGCGAGGAATGCCGGGTGATAGCTCCTTTGTTCAAAACAATAGGAATCTCAGCTCATGCTGGAGATGTGGGGGCAAACACTCTGCCAGGACTTGCAGGTTTCAACAATTTGTCTGCAGATATTGCAACCTCAGTGGCCATTTAGCTCGAATGTGCAGGAAGCCTGTAACCAGGCTAATTTACAAGGCGGATGGACCAGAAGAGGGGTCTGTGAGGCAGGATGACTCTTGGGGCAAATCAATGGACGCTGAAGTTCAACGGGTTCATATGGCAAACATTCACAGCTCATATACCAAAACGCCACCAATGATGATGAAAGTTTTATTAAACGGCATCCCTGTACACATGGAGCTGGACACGGGGGCCAGCCAGTCACTCATGAGCGTTCAACAATTCGAAAAGCTATGGCCACTCAAAGCCAGTAGACCCAAACTAGAACGCATTGAGACACAACTACGAACATATACCAAAGAAATCATTCCAGTACTAGGCAGTGCAATGTTGGCGGTCACACACAATGGATCGGTGAACCGGCTGCCACTCTGGATTGTCCCGGGCAATGGTCCCGCACTGTTGGGGAAGAGCTGGTTAGCTGAGATTAACTGGAAATGGGGGGTTGTGCACGCAATGTCATCTGTGGAGCGAAGTTCGTGCTCACAAGTCCTACAACAATTTGAGTCACTATTCCAACCTGGTGTCGGGACGTTCAAAGGTACCAAAGTAGTGATACGCATCACCCCGGACGCAAAACCAGTGCACCACAAAGCCAGAGCGGTGCCCTATGTGATGCGGGAGAAAATTGAGAGCGAATTGGACTGTTTGCTGAGAAAGGGCATCATCTCGCCCGTTGAATTCAGCGACTGGGCGAGCCCCATCGTTCCCGTCCTAAAAGCGGATGGCTCGGTCAGGATCTGTGGCGACTACAAGGCCACTATCAATCGGGTGTCCCTACAGGACCAATACCCGCTCACGAGAGCGGAGGATCTTTTTGCCACGCTGGCAGGCAGCAAGCTGTTCACCAAGTTGGACCTCACTTCAGCCTATATGACCCAGGAACTGGCCGACAAATCTAAACTACTGACCACCATCACCACGCACAAGGGACTGTTCGTTTATAACAGGTGCCCATTTGGCATTCGATCAGCGGCCGCGATTTTTCAAAGAAACATGGAAAGCCTGCTTAAATCCATTCCTGGAACAATCGTATTTCAGGACGACATCCTCATCATGGGTCGTGACACTGAGGAACACCTCCACAACCTGGAGGAGGTGCTACGCCGACTGGACCGGGTAGGCTTGCGACTCAAGAAGTCTAAATGTGTGTTTTTGGCTCCTGAGGTTGAGTTCCTGGGCAGGAGGGTTGCTGCAGATGGGATTCGGCCCACCGAATCCAAAACAGAGGTGATTCGACAAGCACCCAGGCCCGGCAACACATAGGAGTTGCGTTCATTTCTGGGACTCTTGAACTATTTCGGGAACTTTCTGCCGAACTTAAGCATGTTGTTGGAGCCGCTTCACGTGCTCCTGCGTAAGAGTTGTGAGTGGTTTTGGGGAGACTGCCAAGAACGGGCTTTCAATCGGGCGTGGAACCTACTTTGTTCAAATAAGTTGTTGACTCTGTACGACCCCTGTAAAAAATTGGTTCTGACATGTGATGCATCATCCTATGGGGTTGGGTGCGTGTTGCAGCAGAGGAATGCTGAGGGCCAACTACAACCTGTGGCTTATGCCTCCAGGTCGCTCTCTCAAGCAGAACGGGATATGGGATGGTTGAGAAGGAGGCACTTCCATGTGTCTATGGTGTAAAAAAAATGCATCAGTACCTTTTTGGCAGGAGGTTCGAATTAGAAACGGACCACAAGCCATTAACATCCCTGTTGTCAGACAGCAAGGCCATCAATGCCAACGCATCAGCTCGCATACAGCGATGGGCTCTCACGCTGGCTGCTTATGACTACTCCATCCGGCACCAGCCTGGCACTGAAAACTGCGCTGACGTACTCAGCAGGCTCCCACTGGCCATCACTGAGGAGGCAGCGGAATAAAGCGCTGAGATGGTCATGGCCGTTGATGCCTTTGACAGCGCAGGCTCCCCCATCACAGCCCACCAGATTAAAATCTGGACAGAGATCCCCTCCTATTTCTGATTAAGAAATGTGTCCTGACTGGGGATTGGGCGCCCACACACGGAGCGTGCCCTGAGGAGGTCAGACCGTTCCACAGGCAGATGGATGAGCTCTCCATCCAAGCTGACTGCCTACTATGGGGCAGCCGGGTAGTCATACCCTAGAGGGGCAGGGAGGCATTCATCAGGGAACTCCACAGCGAGCATTCAGGCATCGTGCTGATGAAGGCCATTGCCCGGTCACATGTTTGGTGGCTGAGAATTGATTCAGACCTGGAACACTGTGTTCGCAGGTGCACGACGTGTGCCCAGCTGGGTAATGCCCCTAGGGAGGCCCCGCCCAGCCCGTGGCCCTGCCCACCATGCCATGGTCACACATTCATGTAGACTACGCGGGCCCGTTCATGGGAAAAATGTTTCTCATTGTGGTAGATGCGTACTCGAAATGGATCGAGTGCATCATTTTGAATTTCTGCATGACATCCACCACTGTGGAAAGTCTACGTGCGATCTTTGCAACCCATGGCTTGCCGGATATCCTTGTTAGCGATAATGGCCCATGTTTCACGAGCTACAAATTCCGGGAGTTCATGTCGGGCAATGGCATCAACCATGTCAGAACAGCACCGTTCAAGCCAGCTTCCAATGGCCAGGCGGAATGTGCGGTCCAAATCATTAAACAAGGTATGCTCAGGATTCAAGGACTCTCCCTACAATGCTGCCTATCGCGTCTCCTGCTGGCCTATAGGTCCCGACTGCACTCGCTCACGGGGGTCCCGCCCGCTGAGCTACTTATGAAACGAATAGTCAAAACTCGGTTGTCCCTCATTCACCCAGTCCTGACCGACATAGTTGAGGGCAAGCGCCAGTCCCAAAACGAGTACCATTACCGTAATGCGAGGGGGAGATGTATAGAAATAAATAACCTCGTATTTGTCCTCAATCACGCCGTGGGGCCCAAATGGCATGAGGGCACTGTAATAGACAAAGAGGGGAACAGGGTCATCGTGGTTAAACTTAACAATGGCCAGATATGCCGTACTGAGGAACCTGAGGAAGATCATGAGATGGTGCTCACACCACCGCCAGTGAACGAGCAACAAGAACATTTAGCAGCATGCACAGTCCCTGCGGTCAGCCCAGACAGGCCGGAATCACCACAGGGGACAGACACTCACGCCAAGGCTCAACAACCAGAGCCCCAACTGCGGCGCTCCACAAGGGAGCGTAGACCACCTGAAAGACTTAACCTATGATCCCAATAAGACTTTGGGGGGGAGGAGGTGATGTCATGTATGTAACCTCTATGTAACACCACTGCAATACTGTATATACTTAAGCAATGCACACCTTGACCACAGGGGCTGAACTTGTGGGAGACACTCCTTACCTGGTCATCCAGGTATAGAAAGGGAGGTCCCACGCAGGGTCATTACTTCTTGGTTCTGTGAATAAAGGTTCAGGTCACAGAGTGACCTTGTCCATAGAATGTGCCTCGTGTGGGTTTTGTGCCATTGAGTAAGGGCATTACATGGGGGTCAATTGAAAATTTCAGCACTAAGACTGAGAGATTTTCGTTATGTAAGGATTTTAAGAGTTCTGTAACCAAGGCAGGTAGATGGAATTACGATACAGATCAGCCAAGATCTAATTGAAGGGCTGAATGACCCCCTGTTTTTATGTCTTATATTCCTATTATTGCAGACACTTTGTGTGCATTCATTTTATTATATTCAAATGAACTCAAGCTCCAAGCACGTTCAGGTTGTACACCCCAGCATTGCATTTAAAAACAACAAGACCGACTGAATGCATACTGTGCAGCAGGCAGAATCTCACTCCCTTGGTGTTCATTAAACGTCCTTCAAAGATCAAAGATTATTCTATGAGCTCTTCCGAGCTGATAACTCAGCAAATAATTAAGATAAGCGTATAATCATGGAAAATATCTCGTGGTGCCAATTTATGGGAAGTACCAGTCAGAAGGTGAGGATGAGCCAGAAGTTAGAACATTTAAAATATGCTGAGCATTCAGATAAAGACTAAAATAACTCCTGAGTTTTCACATTATTTCCACACCAGCCCAGACTGATGGGGTGAAAGTCTCCTTGCTCTCTACTGGCTACAACCAGGAGTTTCCCTGAGATTAGATTCATCTCCGTGATACTGCTGCAGCAACCCAGGAGAGAAATCATAGGCACACTAAAAATAGCGTTTTCTGGAAAAAAAACTCCTTTGAACAGTCTTGTTTACGTGTTATAAAGATGTTGGTCGGATATCATTTGTGACTTTCGGGAGACTGAAAGTTTCATGGATGGCACATTCCAGGAGGATGCTACGCTGCAACTACAGAGAGTTGAGGAAGGTAAGTGGGTGGCCATTCAGAGGAGCAGGGAGATACAGGAGACCTCTGGGAGTCTGGCACTCACACACCGACTCACTGGTTGAGGGCGATGATACCTCGGGTGGGTGCTGTCTCGAACATGTCCACGGCACTGTGGGTCAAAACATTGCACAGGAGGCACAGCAAATGTAGAAATGCAGCTGCCATAGGGGATTCAATAGTCAGAGGGATAGGCAGGCATTTCTGGGACTGCCGATATCAGTCCCGTACAATGTGTTGCCTCCTTGGTGCCAGGGTAAAGGATGTCACAGAATGAATGCAGGATATTCTGCGGGAGGGAGGAGAAATGCCAAAAGTTGTGGTCCAAGTTGGAACTGATGACAATAGAAAGAAAAGGGTTCAGGTCCCACAGGCAGAATTTCAGGAGCTAGGCAGGAACCATTATTGATAGTCTCTGGATTATTCCCAGTACCACACGCCAGCGAATATAGCAACAGCAAGGTAAAGCCGGTTAATGCGTGGTTGGAGAGATGGTGTATGAGGGAGGGCTTCAGATTTCTGAGGCATTGCGCTCAATTCTGGGTCAGGTGATGGACAGGATGCACCTGAACAATTGGGCTGGGACCAATGCTGTCATGGGGAGGTTCACCTGTGCAGTGGGGGAGGGTTTAAACATTTAGTAGGAGGAGGGGGACCAGGGGGATGAGAGAGGAGAAACAAGATGCAGAGAGGCTGGGAGAGACAAACGGAGTGAGAGTAAAGAGTCAGCCAGAAAGAGGACGGATCAGACAGGGGGTGATATGCAAAACAAACAAAGGTGGGTTTGAAGTATATGTGCGTAAATGTACGGAGCATGGTGAATCAGGTTGGTGAGCTGCAGGCACAAGTCAGCACATGGGATTGTGATCTCGTGGCAGTAAGAGAGACCTGGCTCAAACAAGGGCAGGAATGGGAACATAGTATTCCTGGCTACAATAATCTCAGGAGGAATAGGGAGGAGGGGGTATCAGTATTGATCAAAGATACTGTTACTGCCCTGGAAAAGGATGATATGCTTGAGGATTCTAAGACGGAATCTATTTGGTTAAAGTTAAGAAGCAGAACAGGAGCTGTCACGTGGCTGGATGTATTCTATAGGCCACCAAATATTGGGAAGGAGATAGCGGAGCAAATGTGCAGGCATAAGACCATAAGAAATAGGAGCAGGAGCTCGGCCATATGGCCCCTCGAGCCTGCTCCACCATTCAATAAGATCTTGGCTGATCTGATCATGGTCTCAGCTCCACTTCCCCTTTACTCCCTTATCACTCAAAAATCTGTCTATCTCCACCTTAAATATATTCAATGACACAGCCTCCACAGCTCTCTGGAGTAGAGAATTCCACAGATTTACAACCCCCTGAGAGAAGAAATTCCTCCTCATCTCCATTTTAACAGGTGACCCCTGATACTGAAACTATGCCCCCTAGTTCTAGATTCCCCCACGAGGGGAAACATCCTCTCTGCATCTACCCTGTCCAGCCCGCTCAGAATCTTAAATGTTTCAATAAGATCACCTCTCACTCTTCTAAACTCCAATGAATATAGGCACAACCTGCTCAATCTTTCTTCATAAGACAACCCCCTCATCTCAGGAATTAACCTCGTGAACCTTCTCTGAACAGCCTCCAATGCAAGTATATCCTTCCTTAAATAAGGAGACCAAAACTGTACGCAATACTCCAGATGTGGCCTCGCCAATACCCTGTACAGTTGTAGCAGGACTTCTCTGTTTTTATACTCTATCCCCCTTGCAATAAAGGCCAATATTCCATTTGCCTTGCTGATTACTTGCTGTACCTACACGCTAACTTTTTGTCTTTCATGTACAAGGATCTCCAGGTCCCTCTCTACCTCAGCATTTTGTAATCTCTTCACATTTAAATAATAATTTGCTTTTTTCTTTTTTCTTCCAAAGTGGATAACCTCATACTTTCCCACATTATACGCCATCTGCCAAATTTTTGCTCACTCACTTAGCCTATCTATATCCCTTTGCAGATTATTTGTGTCCTCTTCATAACTTGCTTTCCTACCCATCTTACTATCATCAGCAAACTTGGCTACATTATACTCGGTCCCTTCATCCAAGTAATTAATATACATTGTAAATAGTTGAGGCCCCAGCACCGATCCCTGCGGCACCCCACTAGTTACTGCTTGCCAAACGGAAAATGACCCATTTATCCCGATTCTCTGTTTTCTGTTAGTTAGCCAATCCTCTGTCCATGCTAATACATTACCCCCAACCCCGTGAGCTCTTATCTTGTGCCGTAACCTTTTGTGTGGCACCTTATCGAATGCCTTCTGGAAATCCAAATACACCACATCCACTGGTTCCCCCTTATCCACCCTGCTCGTTACATCCTCAAAGAACTCCAGCAAATTTGTCAAACATGATTTCCCTTTCATAAAACCATGCTGACTCTGCTTGGCCATGATCTTATCAAATGGTGGAGCAGGCTCGAGGGGTCAAATGGCCTACTCCTGCTCCTATTTCTTGTATTCTTGACTGTATTATGATTTTCTAAATGTGCTGCTACTGCTTCCCAATCCTCTGGCCTTCCATTAATCTTCACAACATTGTATGCCTTTGTTTTCAATCTGATCCCATCCCTTATTTCTGAGTTAACCATGGATGGTTCATCCTTCCCTTAAAGGCTTTCTTTCTCGCTAGAATATATCTTTGCTGAGAGTTATGAAATATCTCCTTAAATGTCTGCCACTGCTTATCGACTGTTGGAGAAAAATTTCTTAACCTATAACCTTTGTAACTTTTATAATGTGTAGCCAGCTCCCCTGTCTTTCTCTGATGAATTATGGGACAGGGAGAGTGGTCAAGTAAGAAATGTATACTTAAGCAGAAGGCATGTGTAGTCTCCAAAGTACATTGACCCTGAGTCATGGAGATAGGGGAAATAAGACAATGGGCGGTTGGAGAGGCAAACAGATGTATATCGCTTGTACTAATAACAGGAAGATAGTTCCTTGTTTTTCTGCTGATGCGGGGAACTAACCCCACTTGTGTGTGCGTATGCTAGTTAAGCTTTGACTTACCACAATGTAAAGATAGATTGTCATAGCATTACCATATAGGGTAAGACGTTAAAAAATGTTAGATAATTGGACAATGGTGTAAGGGGGCGGGACCGCCCCCAAAGGTATAATTGTAACTTGAAAACTTCGCTTGAAGAGAAGGTGTGGCGAAGTGGCGGAGTTTCCCCACTTCTCCCAGAGCGCTCTGTATGAATAAACTGTGATGTTTCCCTCACTGTTCTCGGACTCGGTGTGGAATTTATTTCCCTTACAGATTTGGCGCTGCGAGCAGAATGAATATGGTCACTTCGGGTCGCCTAGCCGGTGGAGAGGGACAAGTAGTCAAGGTTTGACCATCCAGTCAATTGGGCCCCGGAACAGGGCGACTCCTGAGCCCTGATTCACCAAAGAACAAAACATCCGTGAACGGTGAGAAAAACCACAGTTGAGCCGCGGGTTAGAGGCTAAGCTAGCATGGTGTGAGTGATGTGTGAAAGAAACGAGTGTTCCCCGCCACCTCGATTGTCACAAACTATCTCAGTCACCTAACTTGAGCCGGAATTAAGAGGGCGAATGCCCCACGTGATGGCCAAGGATTAAGGTCGAAGGGAACATAGAGAGGACAAAGTGGCGATGGAAAAGTGGAACAGCGAGTGAAGTAGGGACTAATCTCCTTGCGACTTTGAGTCACACAGGTCGGGACATTGTGGGTCGTGTGTAGAACAATTAATGTGGTTGTAGTAAGTTGCGGGTGCAGCTGGAAAAGATCATAGTGGGTCACGGAGGCGCCATTTTTAACGAATCGCAAGTGTGTTGAAACACCTCTGTTGATAGAGACTGCAAGTCCTGAACGGACCGCTGACAGTAGTAAGACCGCGACGGGAAAGACTGCGATGTCCGGTAAGGAAACGGAGTGGGGCCCCCCGGGGTCCTTGACCAGACTGTACCTAGTCGACCAAAAGGGATTGAGAGAAAGAATGCAAAAGGAGGGTTGGGACCCGGCAAAGAAGGTACACGAACAACGAGAGTGGTGGGAGATGCAGAAACAGAAAGAAAAACTGGGAGATTTGAGATGACGAAAAGCAGTCCTCAAAGCCTGCATGCTAGACTCCGTTCTAGTTATGAAAAGAAAGGATAAAGATGCAGCCTTGAAAGAAAACAAATTGAACGAAATTGAAAGAAAAAGTGTCTTCGATTGTCTGAATTAACAAAGTTACCGAGAGACGAGCCCTCTGTGTAAAATACCAAAACCTAATTTGAAGAAAGGAGATCAAAAAAAAGAGGACATAACTTACTAAATACTAGTTGATATTGGCTGTTAAAAAAAAAGAAAATATTGGTTTAATTGAAAAGATTTTTGGAAGAGGTAAAAGACACTCTCCATTGAAAATGATTTTAAATTACGAGAAAGTTTCATTGCAGTTTGAAAAGATTTCCAGAATAGACGTGTTTATCAAGAAAAGTCCCGAACAGTCTAAACAAGCAGGAGGGTTTTGAAAATAACGAGAAGAGATCTAAGCTATGCGAACTCAGCACAGAAAGAAAAATTGGGAATTAGAAAATCTTATTGATTTTAAAATTCTTATAGGAAATGTTGGAATGTATACAGCTTGTGTGAAAATTGAAGTTCAGTAAACAAAATAACGATTAAAAATGTGTGGTATTGTTTTAAATCAATTAAAAAAATAATCTTTGGCAAGTACTTGAATTAGAAGTTAAGGAAAAAATTGAAATTTAATCTAAAATGTTGTCTGTCCTGATGAGAAGACTTCTATTATGACGACTTTACTAATGATTTCTGTTGTTTTAACGGATTCCTAATGTCTAATGCAAGTTTTGAAAGCACAAAGACTTAAAAAAAAACGAAATTCGGATGATTATGTGAAGTCACGTAATGACATCAGGCCTTCTTACAAACCTGTAAAGAAGTTAACCCTTTCCATTGACAACTGTTTTATATTGGACTTTATTCATTTGAATTTCTTAATAGAATAAAGAAGACTCACCTGACAGATAAAGGAAATGATGGGATAGTCAGAATAAAATAAAACATGTAATAATACTCACCTGATACAAATAATGAAAAAATTATTCTCGGAACAGACTTAATAAGGGAATTTAAACTATTAATAGACGCCGAGCTTAACAAAATAATCTGCCGCAAGCGGATGGATGTAAAAGCAAGTACTCCGCGCCCTTAAGAAACATTGCGAAAACAGGCAGTGCTAAACCACTGGCCCGGGATTAGGGATAAGAGTCGGGGGTAGATGGGGTGATATGCGAGGCCCTAGAGCCGGAATGGGCCAAAACAAAGCAGGACACGGGCCTCATTGACATGACGCCGGTTAATGTCCCAGGGCCCGAACATGAGGGACATAGAAGGAAACCCGGCAGAAGGCCTCCTGGGGGCAGTGAAGTTGCACTAGTGTGAGGGAGTGGATAGTGAGAATATAGAAGGTCGCCGAGCAGGCGAACCCTTAAGCGGGGCACAGATGACCCTCTAAGTGGATGGGTCTAGAAAGTATGTCGGAGGGACACCACGGACCAGGTGGGCCGTGGTAAATGGCCAGTTACAAACCGTGGCATCTGGCAGATTAGATGGGGGACTCTCAGCCCAAGTTGCTGAGCTTGTGGCCTTCACCGAAGCCTTGAAGCTGGCAGGGGGAAAGACTGTTAATATCTATACAGATAGTCGCTATGCGGTTGGAGTTGTACATGATTATATGATAGCATGGGGACGCAGGGGGTCCGTCACAACAGGGGGAGAACCCATCCGACACCGGGAAAGAGTCCAGGCTCTATTGCACGCAGCTGAAGGGCCACTGCACGCTGCTGTGATAAAAATAAAAGCTCATCAAAAGGTACAAACCCGGGAGCAGGAAGGTAATCAGGCGGCTGACGCCGCTGCACAGGGCATTGGAACAGGACGTGGAGGAAAGAACTGAGGGGGTGGGGAGCATAATGAGGGACGAAGTGGATATAGTCAAGTTATACTCTGATGTTTCGCCAGAGGAACAGGAGGAATGGAAGGCCAAGGGCGGGGTACCAGGTATAGATTCGGGGTGGAGAAAGAATGGAAAAGTCACAGCCCCAAACTGCATTAAGCAGACATTACTGGAACTACACCATGGAGTGACCCATACAGGCAGGGGACCCATGATGGAGTGGCTCACGAGAAGATTGGTGGTGGTCCGGAATGGGGCGGGATATAGCCAAACACTGTCAGCGCTGTATAACGTGTGCGCAACATAATCCCGGTAAGCCAATTAAGATACGAATGGGGCACCAATCAAGGCCCCAAGGGACATGGGAAAACATACAAATAGATTTTACTGGACCACTGCCCGACTCACGGGGGAAAACAACATTGCTTAGTGGTAATAGGCCAGTTCACCCGATGGGTGGAAGCTTACCCAACAAGGAACTGTACGGCCACTGCAGTAGCTAGAATTCTGGCGGAGGAAATAATCCCAAGATGGTGGGGTGCCGTTGCAAATGGACTCAGACCAAGGCACCCACTTCACGGGGAAGGTAATAAAGGCTGTATGTCAACTAATGGGAATAAAACAGAAATTCCACATACCATACCATCCCCAAAGTTCAGGAATGGTAGAACGGATGAATCGAACCCTTAAGATAATGATCGCAAAGGCAATGCGAGAAACTGGGACTACATGGATTAGGCGGTCCCTAATCGAACAACGGGCTTATCCCCTTATGAGTTAATGACGGGAAGGGCGATGCAACTGGCAGAAGGAATTTTTATGGGAGGAGCGGATGTAGGACCCCTAAGGGATAGAATTCAGAGATATATATATTGGAGATGAGTAATAGTCTCCAGGAAATGTGAAAGCAAACCAGAGAAAGGCAGGCTCAATGCGATAAAAAAAACTGGAGTTCGCCGCCTTCCAGACATACCTCAAGCCGGAACGCGCGTGATGGTGAAGGTTCTCCCAGGAAAACTCGGGTTCGCCCCGAAGTGGATAGGGCCGTACGAGGTTATGATTAGTGGAGATACATGCGCCTGTATTGATATTAGGGGAAAAGGACAATGGAAACATAGAACCCAGCTTAAGGTTTTCGAGCCGAAAAACTAATGCCTGTAGTATCCACCATTCTTTGATTCACCCACAGGTCAATAGAGACATTACAAGCAACATATACGGCCATTTTGCCTTTGACTATTTGTTAATATAAAGTGATAAGATGAAACTGTGTGCCACAGTCTGTATAATAGCCTTGGTGTACGTCAAGTGCAGCGCGTGGGAAGCGAGACGGAAGCGAGAGCTCCATGTAAACACCTTTTTGTATATGTCTTATGTTTATGCGCAAAATGGGAACTTTTCTAGTTGCTGGGTGTGCTCACATATCCCTATACATTCCAAAGGGGGAATTCCTTTGCGCCCCATTCCCCTGACCCTAACTGAGACTGTCAAGTGGTTTCTGAGCCAGAATGGCATGGGAGGAGGGGGGCCAATGCAAGAACGAAGGATGAAAGGCGGGTCAAGAGAGGGATCACGGATGGGAGGAGGACCATCATACCGTTACCGTGTGGACAACCACGGTGCGTCACCGAGTGGGAGAGTGCTGGGTACCCCATTAGTCAAACGTTCCAGGGATGGTACCAACCACCCTATGACCATAAAAGGGAGCCCCCATTCCTAGTCCTGACCAATACCTCAGGGATCGGGAGGCCAACCGGGACCATATGTTTAACCCGAAACAACACCAGCAGAAAGGGACATATCATAGGGTACAGCGATTGCCCACACAACCTCAATATCACAACAGGCGCACGGGTCACTATCCTCTCACGCCTTCCGAATAAAACAGGTGGAGGTCTGTGGGCCCAGTCTTGGGACCCCGACACAATATATGAAATGGCAGCGTATAACAATATTTTGCGTGCGGGCATAGGACATATCCCTGGTTACCCGGGCGATGGACAGGGTCCTGTTATTTGGGATATGTGGTCCCCTTTGTCAGACAGGTAAGTACCCTGGCAGAGGTGCGTACACCAGGTCGACGAAGACGAGCGATTACCCCGGTAGAAAGACTCTTTGGAGTTGTGATGTGCCCATACGGGATAGGGAGCACCATGGATGAACTAAGAAACGTAGAGAGGGTTCTGGAACAAATAGCTAACGACACTGCCGAGGCGATGGAGAGCATAACAGCTGAAATGGTAGCCATACGTACTACCGTACTTCAGAACCGAATGGCCCTAGATTACGTATTGGCCCAGAACGGAGGCACTTGGGCATTGATTGGGGCCGAATGTTGCACTTATATACCCGATAATTCGGAGAATATAACTAACCTAGCCGACCATATAAGGAGAGAAGTGAGGAAACTAACCACCCCGGATGGTGAAGTTGGCTGGCTGGGGGGATGGATGTCTAAGTTGGGACAAAGTATTGTACAGGAGCTGATTTTGATTGTGGGCATATGCCTGGCTTTGTACCTTGTGATAATGATGATTAAGATATGTATGTCCAAGTTGTGTACCGCGATACCCATAGCTGCCGGGACCCGCATCAACGATACAACAACCCAACTTCCACCCGCAACATATCAGAAGCTGCTCCTCCATTTTCAGCAGTACCACCAACTCCAGGCTCGCCCAAGAATCCTGGCACAAGACGACGAGACAGTCCGAATGTAGGATTGGATTGTTCTTATTCGCATGAGATGGGAAAAGATCAAAAGGAGGGACTGTTGAAGAAAAATTTCTTAACCTATAACCTTTGTAACTTTTATAATGTGTAGCCAGCTCCCCTGTCTTTCTCTGATGAATTATGGGACAGGGAGAGTGGTCAAATAAGAAATGTATACTTAAGCAGAAGGCATGTGTAGTCTCCAAAGTACGTTGACCCTGAGTCATGGAGATAGGGGAAGTAAGACAATGGGCGGTTGGAGAGGCAAACAGATGTATATCGCTTGTACTAATAACAGGAAGATAGTTCCTTGTTTTTCTGCTGATGCGGGGAACTAACCCCACTTGTGTGTGCATATGCTAGTTAACCTTTGACTTACCACAATGTAAAGATAGATTGTCATAGCATTACCATATAGGGTAAGACGTTACAAAAATGTTAGATAATTGGACAATGGTGTAAGGGGGCAGGACCACCCCCAAAGGTATAATTGTAACTTGAAAACTTCGCTTGAAGAGAAGGTGTGGCGAAGGTGCGGAGTTTCCCCACTTCTCCCAGAGCGCTCTGTACGAATAAACTGTGACATTTCCCTCACTGTTCTCGGACTCGGTGTGGAATTTATTTCCCTTACATCAACCATCTTCTCCCAATCCATTTTAGCCAACTCTGTCATCATATCTTTGTAATTGCCTTTACTTAAGTTCAGGACACTAGTTCTTCAGGACTAAGTTCAGCACTTTATCAAGGAGGCTTTGAGGGTGTCCGTGAAGCATTTCTTCTGCCCCTTTGGGATTCGCTTGCTGTGTAGGAGTTTCGAGTAGAGCGCTTACTTTGGGAATCTCGTGTCAGGCATGCGGACGATGTGGCCCGCCCAACGGAGCTGGTCAAGCGTGGTTAATGCGTCGATGCTGGGAATGTTGGCCTGAGCAAGAACATTGAAGTTGGTGTGCCTATCCTGCCAATGGATTTGCAGGATGTGTGGAGGCAGTGTTGGTGGTACTTCTCCAGGTGTAAAATAGCCTGCTCCCTGGTTGATTCCACGAAACCTTCTAAGAAACTGATGTGGAGTATTACAAAGATATTCAACACAAGTCTGTTTTGGAGAAAAGAATTGTTTATTAAGTACTTGATCGAGGGAGAGACAGCTTCTACACGAGTTCAGTAACTCAGTGACCCAAACCAGCTGTTCTCATCAAACAATCGTCGAGTTACTGTCTTTATACAGTCAAAATACATGCAAAATCATGAAGTTCCACGCGGAAGCTTTCCATTTGTTGTTTCCCTGCCGCGTCACAAAGTTTTGCCTAACTATTATGATTACAAATATTAATTGGTTAATACAATTATATTGACAGCGAGCTTCGTTACCTCCCCTGTGCATCTTTTATCTGATAAGTTATGTGCTACATCATTCTCAGGTCCGTGCCGCTTGGCTGATCTGCTCTCAACCAGTTGAGATTTTTCTCAATCCTCCTTTGTTTCCTGTAATCTCTTATCACCCCATGTGACCTAGCCTTGGCCCAACTGTCTGCTTTATACTGTGATAAGGTGAGTTATCTTCCTGAGAGTTGTAGTTTTAACATTTGGCACGCATTTCTTTTTTTTTTCTTACAGCCTTTGCTTTTGTTTTTTAAATTTTACTTAATTAGGTCCCCTTTGATTAATTAGGTTCCCTGTACTTAATTTTTTTTCTACAATCCCCCATTTAGTTAGATGGTACACCAAATACCCACTCTGAACAATCATTTCCTTTCCCTATCTTGATTCGTGTGTCTCCCGCCCCAGTTTCATTGATCAGGTGATAGGATTGGGACACTCATGACTCATTTCAGGTACTCGTGCCATTGTTGGGGTTGCTCCCCCGGCTTCCTCGGTTCTTTGTTAATGGCCCTAGTCAAGGTTTTTATTCTGCGGCTCTTGTATCTGCCTGCACATTCTGCCAGGAGTATCAGTCCCACTCCCAGCTGCACTATGACCAACACATGGGATATCATTCTAATCCAAGGGTTTATGTGCAAATTCAGTCCAAAGTTGTAGAACCGAGCACACCACGGCGGTTCAGTGTCCTTTTGTAGTTTTTCGATTTGTTCCTCTAAGACAACGTATTTAAATTGTTGTTCAAACACACTCCTTTCCAGTGTCAACCATTCTTCGCTCAACTTAGGTTTCGGTTTTCCTTGTGGCTCCTCAAAACCTTTATACCCCGCTTTTATTGTATCTACCACCGTTCCGCTGATGGTTTCTTCCTCCAGCTCGGGGTATATTGTTTATTCTTTTATGTTGATTTTGTGTTTAGGCTTCAGACAGACGTTAGGGCGTCCGATGGGGCCATGTTATTTCCCCTCCCACAGTCAGGTTAGCGGCTGTAGTGTTGCCACATCACCGCCCGTCTCCTTGTGATGCTGCTGTGGTTCCATTGTCCAACACCCATGGTGTGATGCTTAGGACGCATCCTTCGCTTGGCCGTATCCACAGTCACCCTCGCCCTCATGAAACGACTCTCGGCATAACACAACCTGGTGCAGGCTCGAAGGGCCGAATGGCCTACTCCTGCACCTATTTTCTGTGTTTCTATTCTTATAACAATCCGTTTTAGACACACCCTTGGCCTTATTCCTGTTTTTAATAACATACTGATGCAGATTGTGGTACCTTACTTGTGTTTGGTTTCTTACTTCCCCGATGTTTGTAACCTTGTATAGACCTTGTCCTTCAGTAAGGTTATACTGGGGAATGTTTACTATGAACCCTATTATGTTTTGGTGGCCAGCGGTGCATCTATTCTCAGGGACCCATGTGTGGCTATTTCTAATATGCCCCTCTTTCTCCTCATCTTTCAGGTCACCACGAATTTCATGGTGTTAGATTCAAGCCCTTTCAAGGGTCGTAGTGTCAGATTCTTATATAGTGCCACCGTACTGGGCCCACAGAAACTGGGGATAGCTTACATCAATCAGGTTTAGAAATACTATAATCACCCGCTGTCGCACCCCGAAGTGGATTCTGTCTTTCATTCATTTCATCACTAACCCCCCCACTGTCATATCTGGGCAAACCAGGAGTCCTGGTGGGGGGGCAGTAGTGACAGGGGTAGTTGGTGGGGCAGTGATGATGGGACTACCTCGGGGTACAACCTCCCAGCACCACTGGCCCCATTCGTGCATCAGAAGGGCGGACATAACTTCTGCTCATCCTGACCTTGCTGAGGTACACTCCTGAGAATTGAGTGAACTGAGGCGCGCACCTTACCTGCGCCCCCAGTGTTTCGACCGGCCCCAACCTTTCATATTCACGCACATGCACGTATCTCCACTAATTACCAGCTCATATGGTCCGCTCCACCGAGGTGCGAATCCTGGTTTATCTGCCTCTTCCTTAACCATTACCTTAGCCCCCACCCTGGGGATTATAGCTGAGGTATTTGTCCCATCGTCTTCGTCCTCCTCTCTCTGTCTTTCTCGGACCTCCTGTTGCAAACCTTTCAACTGCCCACTCAATTCCATCACATACTTCCTGATTCTATCTTGCAATGGTCCTAATTCGGCTCCTCCTTTCACTATTCCTTCTGGTAATCTCATTGCACATCCGGTCATTAATTCTTTCGAGTTAGTCCCATGGTCCGGTTTGGGGTGGAGCACAGCCTCATTAATATTGTCAGTACGAGTTCAGTTCATGCCTGCTCTGTTTCCTGTATTGCCTTGTTTTAAGGGTCTGATTCATTCTTTCTACTGTCCCAGAACTTTGGGGGTGATATGGGATGTGAAACTTCTGCTTAATGCTGAATATTCTACAAGTTTATTTCATTACTTAACCCGTGAAATGGGTTCCTTGATCCGAGTCCATTTGGCTGGGTATCACCTAGCAGGAATTACCTCTTCCGCTAGGATCCATGCTACGGTGGTGGCTGTGCAATTCCCAGTTGTGAAGGCTTCCACCCACCGAATAAACAAATCGATAATTACCAAACAGTATTTTCGTCCTCAAGAATTTGGCAGTTGCCCATGAAATCTATCTGTATGTTTTCCCATGGGCCCTGGGGCCGTGGTTGGTGGGCCAACTTTATTTTTATGGCCCTTCCTGCGTTGTGCTGTGCACATGTAACACATTGTTGACAATACTTGCCAATGTCGCGCCCCATACCTGGCCACAGTCTCGGGAGGTGCTGTTTATCATGGCCCTGCGCCCAGCATGGTTGATGCCGTGATGCAGGTCCATGAGCATTTTCCTTATACAGGACGGGGCCAACACCTTTCCATCCTTCCTCCATACTGAATCCGTACCTAGTATTCCTCCCTTCCTATTCCATCCTTTCTTTTCTCTAACACTTACATCTGTCTGTAACTTTACTATGTTTATATCCTCCTCTGTGGTAAAGCTGCTAACTGGTTCTACTTCAGCAGACGTAACCGCCTCTCAGGCAGCATTGTCAGCAACTTCATTTCCCCACGGAACCTCGTCTACCACCCGCTGATGGGCCTTTACCTTGATTACGGCCGCTTTAGTGGGTTTACTAGCAGCATCCAATAGTCGTTTTATTTGGCCGTCATGTTTGATGGCCTCACTTCCTGAGGTGACAAATCCTCATTTTCCCCAGGCGACCATATAGTCGTGTACCACCCCAAATGCTACTATCTACTGTCTGTGTATATGTTCACCGTCTTTCCTCCAGCTAATAACAGGGCTTCTGTTAATGCGGTTAATTCAGCTACCTGAGCTGAGAGACCTCCGTCTAGTGCTCCTTGCATCACTATCTTTAGGTGTCGATCCACCACGGCCCATCCCATCCGTGGTGTCCCGTTGATATCGCGCCGAGACCCAGCTACATATAGATCCATGTCTGCCTCCTCAAGCCTGACTACTTCTCTCGTCTTCTCCTGTTGGGCTACACCGATGCTCCTCGCCCTACGTACTGATCCATCCTGTGGTGGGTATAGATGTGGAAGGGCCTATTCTGGTCGGGTAATCCCAGGGCTGGAGCACTTGTGAGAGCTTGTTTTTTTCTGCAGTGGTTGAATAGCCCTAGTACCTGCCTGACCCCTGTCACGGTCCCTGGCCGGGACATTGATCGAATTGCTTCTTTTCTGTCCTCGGGCATCTGTCTCTTCCCTTGTGATATTATGTATCCAAGATATGTTACTTCGCTCTTCCCACCTGCACCTTCTTCGGATTTATTTTTAATCCCACACTCTGTAGAGCTCCTAGCACTGTAGTTAGAGCTAGGACGTGTTGTTGTTCTGTGCTGGAGGCAATAAGGATATCATCCACATACTGCAAAAGGGTGCTTCCATCTTTGCCTGTTGTGGGCCTCGCCTTCCTGCACCTCCTCCATTATTGCAGCTAAACGTATCAGGGGAGCTGCGCGGGGGTGTATCTCCTCCCCCTTTGTCTCTGCTGCTACCGTCGCTGCTGCTAGTTTTGCTATCTTCTCCCTTTGTTCTGACTTTAACTCCTCTACTGTTCTGCCCACTTCAAAGTTTCATCCCGCATTCTAAATCCCAACTTCATTATCTTTTGATGGGTTTCTCCTAGCCCGTCTTTAAACATCCCGTGCTTGAGGAATTCCAATTTTTGCATTTTTTGCTATGGCTGTGCACTGCACTATCCATCCGGTCCCGTCTTTTATCTCTTCCAGCTTATTTATTTTAGCTTCTAACGTTTGAATTTGTTTTGTTTGAGTATCTATTCTTATTCTGACTAACCTACCATTTCCTCTGTCTGTCAGGTGAGCTTTCTGGCTGCCATCCTTGCTTTTTCATTTCTTTTAATTAAGAAACCCAAATTAATAATGTCCAGTATAAAACAGCTGTCAATGGAAAGGGTTAACTCTTTTACAGGTTTATAAGAAGGCCTGACGTCATTACATGACTTCGCGTAATTTTTTAAACCTTACCCGATATCAGCATTTTTTCCAAGTCTTTGTGCCTTCAAAACTTGCTTAGAAATTAGGAATCCTTAAAGCAGCAGAAATCATTAGTAAAGCTGTCATTGGCTTTAAATAAAACATTCTCATTGGGAAAAACAGCATTTTAGATTAAACTCCAATTGTTTCTAAACTTCCAAGTCAAATACTCGCCAAAGATTTTTTTTCATTGATTTAAAACGAGACCACACATTTTTAATAGTTATTTTGTTTACTGAAATCCAATTTAAAATAAAGTACTGGCAACTGTGACTTATTTTCCTTAGCTCTGTAAATCATAGTCCAAACATTCAGGGAAACTGTCACACGTTTTACATTTTCACACAAGCTATATACATTCCAACATTTTGTTTAAGGTCCCGTTCACTGAGCAAATCTTGTGTTTTATTTCTCTCGGCACAAAAGCTAAAACTTCCGTGCCGGTTCCATCTTCTTTAAGAATTGTCCTCTCAGCAACATTTTCTAATTCCCAGTTTTTTTTCTTCCTTTGCTGAGTTCGCATAGCTTAGATCTTTTCCCATCGTTATTTTCAAAACCCTCTCCTGCTTGTTTCGACTGTTCGGGATCTTTCCTCGATAAGCACCTTCCATTTGGAAAGGTTTTCAAACCCGAAATTTAAATCTCCTTTACTGCAGTGAAACTTTCTCGTAATTTAAAATCATTATCAACATAGAGTGTCTTTTATCTCTTTTCCAATATTCACACTTTGAAACAAAGCCGAGATTTCACTGTGGCCATTATGTTAATTACCCTCCAATTAAACCAATATCTTTTTCACAGCCAATATCAACTAGTGTCCAGTAAGTTATTACGTCTTTTTCCATTTAAATCTCCTTTCTTCAAATTAGTTTTTGTATCTAACAAACATTTTACACAGAGGGCTTGTGCCTCCGTGAATTTGTTAATTTAAACTACATAAGACAATCACAAACACTTTTTTCCCAATCAGACATTCAAGTTGTTTTGTTTTTAGCAGTCGAGCTTCAAAGTTGCATCTTTATCTTTTGATAAAAATAAGCTGTCCTTTGTGAATTCAACAGTGAAGAAAGCTTCCACACGAACACTTTCACTTAGAGACAGACATTCACACCAAATACAGCTTATCCTATGTTTTTTTTCAGCAACTTAATGCATGCCTTTGTTTCCCCATCATCCTGCAGTCCAAATTGCCCCTGTGTTGTGTATTAAACTACTTACTTCTACTTTTAATTTGTACAGTTCCCCCAATTGTGGCCTGGCTTTGGCCTCATACTGTAAACACTGACTAACTACCATCAATCCTGCCTTAGCAGCTTTCTTGTGCTTCTGTTTGTCCCACCGTTCTCTTTGTTTAGTGGGGTCTGCTTTGGGATCCCATCCATCACTTAACATAGTCACTATCAGTTGCTTATGGTCGTCTGAAAAGTATCTACTAAGGGAATCTTTTGGTCCCCAATCCAGCATATCCTGACACGCCATACTCAGTTTGGTATGTTGTACCTCTATATCGGTTTTTGTGAACTGTCTCCAAGCCTTTGGACACCTCTAACATCCGGCTGGACTAACAATACTGATTGCCTTCCTAATCTGGTTCCTTAAACCTAGAGTCTGCAACCAATACTGGTTTCTCACTTTGACTTATATAGTGGCGGATATACAACACATTTAAATTACCCCCAAGTCTTTTACACCATAACAGACTTTTCACAGATTCAGGTACCCCGGGCAACAGACATGTTTCATAACAGCTTACATCAGATTATGAGTGATCATTTAAATATACTCACTTGTGATGCCCGATTGTCGGTTTCCCGTAGGTACCCTGCTCGCAGCGCCAATTGATGTGGAGTATTACAAAGATACTCAACACAAGCCTGTTTTGGAGAAAAGAGTCATTTATTAGGTACTCAATCAAGGGAGTGACAGCTTCTACATGAGTTCAGTAACTTGGTGATCCAAACCAGCTGTTCTCGTCGAACAATCATCGGGTTACTGTTTTTATACTGTCAAAATACATGCAAAATCATGAAGTTCCGCACGGAAGCTTTCCATTTGTTGTTTCCCTGCCACGTCACAAAGTTTTGCCTAACTATTATGATTACAAATATTAATTGGTTAATACAATTATATTGACAGCAAGCTTCGTTACCTCCCCTGTGCACCTTTTATCTGCTGAGTTATGTGCTACATCATTCTCAGGTCTGTGCCTCTTGGCTGATCTGCTCTCAACCAGTTGAAATTTTTCTCAATCCTCCTTTGTTTCCTGTAATCTCTTATCACCCCCACGTGACCTAGCCTTGGCCCACTGTCTGCTTTAGACTGTGATAAGGTGAGTTATTTTCCTGAGAGTTGTAGTTTTAACATTTAGCATGTATTTCTTTTTTTTTCTTACAGCCTTTGCTTTTGTTTTTTAACTTTACTGAAACTAAATAGTGGGGGGAGGGATCAGTGAGTGGAAATTTTAAAACTCAAAGAGCAAGGAGAAGGCAAAAGTGCAGGGTAGTGATAACCGGAGTGGGACAGGAAGGGACAGAGCGTATACACACAAGAGTGCATCAGAAAGTGGTGTCAGAGTAGGGGAAAATGGTAAAAGGACAAAATGAAAAGCTCTTTATCTGAATGCATGCAGCATTCGTAACAAGATAGATGAGTGGTCAGTTTGCTCGTCCTCCCTGCAGCCACTGCTCTCGTCCACACAGGCTGCAATAACCTTGTACCGGTTGGATAATTGCAAGGGCTGAGGCTCATCCAATGCTACCTTCTGGATCCCCATACCTGCCTCACTCGTCATCACACCCTCCTGTCACTGACCACGGACCAAATTTGAAGTATTTAATCTAAGGTGTGGAGCCAAATGTCCAGGTAACATTCCCCCTCCCTGATGTGTCGCAGTATTCGAAGCTCGAACTCCAGCTCATCAACTCTGAGCCGAAGTTCCTTGAGCCGCCAACACTTACTGCAGATGTGGTCGCCGTGGATCACACTGGTGCTCACCAGCTCCCACATACTACAGCTGCAGCACATCACCCGCCCTGCCATCTCCATTGTATTTTATTTTACTAATTTGGTTTTCAAGTTTTGAAATTTAAATTATCTATAAATAGGTTTTAATCTGTACTTATGGCTCTTACTTTAAACCAATGCCCAAGTTTAGAAAAAAGAGAGAAATACTCACCAACCAATCACTTACCTGCTTTCCTGTGATGTCACACTTCGGTTTGATTTTTTTTCACCTTCACTGGTCCGTTTGTGCTGCTCCCGTGCTGGTCTCGGCCACTGTCCAGAGTTCCGGGAAAGATGGGCACGGATTTGGGCAGCAACAACACGTTCAAGGACTATGGAGAGGAAAGGGAGATTGGAGATGGGGCTGTTGTTTGCAAGTACAAAGTTGGTCAAGAGTTGTTTTTTTGAGGAGAGGGATGATGACGGCAGATTTGAGGGAGAGGGGGACAGTACCTAAGGAGAGAGAACCGTTAACAATATCAGCTAACATAGGAGCCAGAAAAGGAAGTTGGGTGGTCAGCAGTTTAGTGGGAATAGGGTCAAGGGAGAGGAAGTGGGTCTCATGAACAGGATGAGCGCAGACAGGTCAAGAGAGGAGATCAGAGAGAAACTGGAGAGAGATGTGAGTTCAGGGCTAGGGCAGGGGGAACTGGCGGAGGCAACTGATTGGATGGCCTCAATCTTTGAGACAATGAAGTCCATGAGCTCCTCACACTTGTTGTTTGAGGTGAGTGTGGTGGAGACAGGGGAGAGGGGTTTAAGAAGACAGTTAGCAGTAGAGAATAGTAGCCGGGTTTATCTTTGCATTCCAGAGTGATCCTGGAATAGTCAGCAGTTTTGGGAGACGAGAGCAGGACCCGATAAAACTTTATGTGGCCCAGATCTGGCGGTGAATGGCTAAACCAGTTATCTGCCACATCCGTTCAAGTCTGCACTCCTTATACTTGAGGGAACAAAGATGAGGGCCATACCAGGGGGGGTGGCCAGAGTGAGAGAGAGTCATAGGGACTGGGCATCAACGATGGTGGTGAGGGTTGAGCAGATCGGTGGCTGCAGAAATCTCATGGTGAATGGAGGGCCAAAGGCTGGACAGTTGGGAGTTGAGTGCAGTTGTAAAAGAGGTTGGAGAGAGTTTTATCCAGCGGTGAGCGCAGAAGGAAGTATGGTTAGGAGGGGGGTGGGTGGAAGGGGGATGTGGGTGGAGAGTGATACGAGGAAATGGTCAGAGATGGACCTTTCTGCAATTGACACAGTGGGAATAGCGAGGCGACGAGAGATGGCAAGGTCAAGGGGGTGGCCATGAACATGGGTTGGGGAGTTCACACGGTGGGAGAGATTAAGGGAAGATAGGAAGGTAGTGAACTCCGAGGAGAGAGAGCATGATTAATTGAGATTGAGGTTGCAATCAGCGAGGACGAGAAGTCACTCGGTGCAGAGGCAGAGGGAGGAAGCCGTGAAGGTATCTCCGTGATGATCAGGGTTAGAGGAGTTGGGGAAACGGACATGGAAAGATCAAATGTGAAAATACTCAACTGAAGGAGGGCTAATTTCACCGAGTTGGAGGGATCTGGCCCAGGTGGATTGGAATCTGGTAAACCAGAAAATGAGCAATGGGGAGCCGTAAAAGAGGAGACAGTTTGGGAACAGGCCAGTCACATTCCCATGGGGGGAAAGGAGGGCATCCACAGCTTGAGCTCCCTGCATGACGAAAGAGATCGGGCTAAAAATTCAGTTTCTTAGCGCTAACGGGTCGCTATTGCTGGCAACGCCTCCCACGACCTTCAGTGGAGGGTTAGCGGTGGCGCTGAGAGTTAGCGCTGCGCTCGCTAGCCCCGCCCACTGGGTGATGTCACCAAGCATGCAACGCCCCCTTAGTCCCGGCGCTAATCCCGACAGGGAGACAGGCGTCACGGAGAGGCTGCTGGGCGATGTGTACGAGGGAAGACAGGCGTCATGGAGAGGCTGCTGGATGATGTGTCCAAGGGGAGACAGGCGTCACGGAGAGGCTGCTGGGCGATGTATCCAAGGGGAGACAGGCGTCATGGAGAGGCTACTGGGGTGAGACAGGCGTCATGGAGAGGCTGCTGGGCGATGTGTACGAGGGGAGACAGGCATCACGGAGAGGCTGCTGGGTGATGTGTCCAACAGGGAGACAGGCGTCATGGAGAGGCTGCTGGGGCGAGAGATAGGCGTCATGGAGAGGCTGCTGGACGCTGATCCCAACAGGGAGACAGATGTCACGGAGAGGCTGCTGGGGCGATGTGTCCGAGAGGAGACAGGCGGGCAGTTACAATGATCTTTTCCCATTCATGCTTCTCTCCCAGCTGCTGCACACTGTGGTTTAGCTGCCTTGGGTTTTCTGTAAATACTTTCAGCTGGTCAGCGCTGGGATGCTGGTTTCCTAGCGACAGAACGCCAGCAGCACTCACGCGATAGCACTCCAGGAATCAGGGTTAGTGCCCGGGTAGGGGTGAGGAAGCTTCCCTTAGTGCCCCACTCCACCCTAGGGGCTCGAAACGTGAATATCCCGGTTGGAGGGGGTAAATATCGCCCGGCACTAAAGTCAGCGACCAGGCAGTGTCACTTCCTGAAACTGGGCTTTAACGAATGTCTAGCCCACAAGGGGAGAAATTGGGTTGTTTAGCGGCAGCAGTAGCACCACAGAGGGGCGCTAATGGGCCACTAAACACCTCCTGCCTGAGCGCTGTGCTGTCACAGCCTGCCGCCAACTTCACCGGAGGGTTAGTGACGGCGCTGTCATTTAGCGCTGCGCCCTCTAGCCCTGCCCACTTGGTGATGTCACTGAGTGCACAATGCTCCGTTTGCAAGGCGTTTACGGAATGGACTGCTTAGGCCTGCCTGGGGCCATATCGCAGGGAGTGAAGAGGCAAGTGTTGAGTGTCACATTTTTAACAATTACTTTCCTCTCTTACCTGTGGAAGGCTGTGGGTAGCCTCCCTTCCATTTTTTTTGCAGGTTTCACATGGTCGACCTCACCTCCTCTTTAGACGCTCATCATCATCATTACTGTCATAGGCGGTCCCTCATGTTGAAGGGTGGAAGATGCCTGTGCGTGGATTTTTTTTAACGTGTACTGGTATCCTAGCGCCTCAATTTGGGAAGATCTCCCAAGCACCTATCCCGCGATGGGCCTTTAGCGCTCTAAGAGTGTGCATCGCTTCCCTTAGCCCTCTACTCTCCTCTTGGGCCGATACAACTGAATATCGCACTTTGAGGCAGTAGACATCGCCCGGTGCTAAAGATAGCACACTGGCACCGGCACAAAGCGGGCGGTAACATATTTCTGGCCCTAAAGTCGTTCATAAACATATAAATAATAAAAGGATAGTCAAAGGGTGGGGCTGATTTGGGACCAAAATGGAGATCATCTTGTAGAGGCAGGGAGCATGGCTGAGGTATTTTGGGGAGAATCTTAACCCCCAAGAACGGGTGAGTTGGGGACAGGTAGGGACTTAAATTAAGGATGCGTTTATTTGTGTTGTAAAAATGGCCGCCACTTGTCTCTGATTGGTCCCCTAGGAGGATAAACTACACCATGAAGTTTCTCTGGAATGTGTAACTGGATCCGCCCATCCCAACTTCTCACTGACTTTGCAAATTGTAACTCGATCCACTTTGACTTCCTGAAGCCACAGAGGACAGAGCTCCCCAGAAGCCACCAAGTGCCAGCCGAAGTCCCTTACCCCAGTTTTGTTCTCCCCCACAAGTGGGAACATCTCTCCGACTGCCCTTTCATAATCTTAAAGACATAAATCAGATCACCTCTCAGCCTTACTTTTTCTAGGGAAGTGTCCCAGCTTCTTCAATCTTTCCTGATAGTTATAACCTCAAATCTTGTAACATCATTGTAACTCATTTTAGCACCTTCTCCAGTGCCTCTATATCCTTTTTATAATATGGAGACTACTGTTCACAAGTGTGCTCTAACTAAGGTTCGATATGTTTGATATAACTTCTCTGAGCCCCCGTCTACCATCTTATATAGATGTAAAAGAGCACATGGCGTTATTCGCAGAAGAGCAGGGGAATTCTCTCCGGTGACCTGGCCAATATTTATCCCTCAACCAATACCTATTTCAGATTATCTGGTCATTGTCACATTTTAGCTTGCTGTGCACAATTTTGCTGCCGCATTTCCTACATTGCTACAGTGACTACACTTCAAAAATATTCCATTGGCTGTAAAGCACTTTGGGTCATCCAGAGGTGGTGAAAGGCGCATATAAATGCAAGTTCTTTCTTTCTTTAATAACTCTGCTGGAGGAATTTTAGGCAAAATGCTGACACTCTCAGGCAGAACACGCATTGGTGAGAAGGAGCTTTCAACACCCATCCTTTCGTTACCTCCAGACCCGGCCATTCCAAGGCTCCCCGAGTCAGCCTCCCATCTTCCACCCTCCAGCTCATCTAAAACTCTGCAGCCCGTGTCCTAACTCGCACCCAGTCCCGTTCAACCCTCACCCCTGTGTTCTCTGACCTACATTGGCTTCTGGTCCAGCAAAGCCTCGATTTTAAAATTATCATCCTCATGATCAAATCCCTCTATGGCCCCTCCCCTCTGTAACCTCTTCCAGCCCCTACACCCCTCCCTATCTCTGTAACTCCCTCCAGCCCCTACACGCCTCCCTATCTCTGTAACCTCCTCCAGCCGCTACACCCCTCCCTATCTGTGTAACCTCCTCCAGCCCCTACACCCCTCCCTATCTCTGTAACTCCCTCCAGCCCCAGACACCTCCCCATCTCTGTAACCTCCTCCAGCTCCTACACCCCTCCCTATCTCTGTAATCTGCTCCAGCCCCACACCCCTCCCTATCTCTGTAACCTCCTCCAGCCCCACACCCCTCCCTATCTCTGTAACCTGCCCCAGCCCATACACCCCTCCCTATCTCTGTAACCTCCTCCAGCCCCAGACACCTCCCCATTTCTGTAGCCTCCTCCAGCCCTACACCCCTCCCTATCTCTGTAACCTCCTCCAGCCCCTACACCCCTCACTATCTCTGTAGCCTCCTCCAGCCCCTACACCCCTCCCTATCTCTGTAACCCCCTCCAGCCCCAGACACCTCCGTATCTCTGTAACCACTTGCAGCCCCGACACCCCTCCCTATCTCTGTAACCTCCTCCAGCCCCTACACCCCTCCCTATCTCTGCAACCTCCTCTAGCCCCTACATCCCTCCCTATCTCTGTAACCTCCTCCAGCCCTACACACCTCCGAGATCTCTGTGATCCTCCAGCTTCAGCCTCGTGCCCATCCCTGATTTTCATCGCTCCAGCTGCCAAGCCCCGAAGCTCTGGAATTCCTTCCCTTACCCCCTGCACTGCTCCGCCACACTCGCTTCTTTTAAGATGCTTCTTCAAACCTACATCTTTGACAAAGCCCTTATCTCCCAATATCTCCTTATGTGGCTCAGTGTTTTTTTCACACGTTCCCAGTATATAACTTTATGACTGTCAAAACACACACACATAATCACAGATAGCTTTATTAGTAATCAATCCATCAACGAAAGCCATAAATAAGATTATTGCCATAACTGATTGCAGATGTAGTGCACAACTACCTGTTTTTTTTTCCATACCCAGTTCTTACCTTTACGCAATAACACATGTAGGGGCTCTAAGAGGGTGCTTAACCCCGGTAGGAAGTTACCAAAATAGTTGAGAAGTCCCAGGAATGACCGCAGCTCCGTGATGTTCTGTGGCCTGGGCACTTCCTGATAGCTACTGTCTTGGCGTCTGTGGGCCGAATGCCAGCCGCCGCGATCTTTCTCCCCAAAAACTCCACTTCTGTTGCCATGAAGACGCATTTTGACCTATTCAGCCGCAGCCCAACGCGATCCAGTCGCTGGAGGTCCTCCTCCAGGTTTTGTAGGTGCTCGACAGTGTCCCGACCCGTGACCAATATGTCGTCCTGAAAAACCACCGTGTGTGGTACCGACTTGAGTAGGCTCTCCATGTTTCTCTGGAAGATCGCTGCAGCCGACCGAATTCCAAGCGGGCATCTGTTGTAGATGAGCAGTCCCTTGTGTGTGTTGATGCAGGTGAGGTCCTTCGAAGACTCCTCCAACTCCTGCATCATGTAGGCCGAAGTTAGGTCGAGCTTGGTGAACATCTTGCCTCCTGCCAGCGTCGCAAATAGGTCGTCTGCCTTGGGCAGCGGGTATTGGTCCTGTAGCAAGAAACAATTAATAGTTACTTTATAATCACCGCAAATCCTGACCGTGTCATCACTTTTGAGTACTGGAACAATCGGTCTGGCCCAATCGGTCTCGCTGAATTCCACTGGGGAGATAATGCCCTTGCATTGCAGCCTGTCCAGCTTGATTTCCATTCTCTCCCTCTTCATGTGAGGTACCGCTCGCGCCTTGTGGTGAATGGGACCAAGTGGATCTGCACCTTCGCCCCGGAAAGGTTTCCAATGCCTGGCTCAAAAAGGGAAAGAAATTTGTTAAGAACCTGGGTACATGAGGCCTCATCGACATGTAATAGCGCTTGGATGTCATCCCAGTTCCAGCGGATTTTGCCCAGCCAGCTCCTTCCAAGCAGTGTGGGGCCATCGCCCGGGACAATCCAGAGTGGCAGTTCGTGCACCGTATCCTCGTAGGTGACCTTGACCATGGCGCTGCCCAGGACAGTGATAAGGTCTTTGGTGTACGTTCTCAGTTTCATGTGGATGGGGCTCGGGGCTGGTCTGAGTGCCTTGTTGCACCACAGTCTCTCAAATATCTTTTTACTCATGATGGATTGGCTAGCGCCAGTGTCCAGTTCCATGGCTACGGGTAAGCCATTCAATTTTACATTTAGCATTATAGCTGGACATTTCGTCAAAAATGTGTGCACCCCCTGTATTTCAGCATCTGCCTCCTCTCTCTGAGGCTCGAAATTGCTTTGATCCACCATGGACCGATCTTCCTCTGCCACGTGGTGGTTAGCAGGTTTTGCAGACCTTGCAGCTCGTCTGCAAGCTCGTTGGAGGTGCCCCATTGTTCCATAGCTCTTGCAAACATACCCTTTGAAGCGGCATGAATAGGCTGAATGGAAGCCTCCACAACGCCAACAAGGTGTGAATTGCCTTGCATTCATCCTTTGTTGCGGACTCAGTCATCTGGGTCACCTGAGGCCTGCTGGCAGTTGCAGACTCGTGGTTTCTGCCCTGCACATTTCTGCTCGCAAACACAGTTCCAGTTATTTTATGAACATTGCTAGCACTTGTGTGCTGAGAGATTTGTTTGGTGTTATCACTGGTGGACATAAACGCCTGTGCTATCACAGTGGCCTTACTGAGGGTCGGTGTCTCTACAGTCAAAAGTTTTCGTAGGATGGTCTTGTGGTCAATGCCCAGTACAAAAAAGTCTCTGAGCATCTGCTCCAGGTAGCCATCAAACTCACATTGTCCTGCAAGTCGCCTTAGCTCGGCAACGTAGCTCGCCACTTCCTGACCTTCAGATCGCTGGCATGTGTAGAACCGATACCTCGTCATCAGCACGCTCTCCCTCGGGTTAAGATGTGTACACAGCTCCTCATACAACTTATCTGTGGGTTTCACCGGAGCCAGAAGGTTCTTCATGAGGCTGTAGGTCGGTGCCCCGCAGACCGTGAGGAGGACCGCTCTCCTTTTTGCAGTGCTTCCTTCTCCGTCCAGCTCGTTGGCTACAAAGTACTGGTCTAGCCGTTCGACATAGGCTTCCCAGTCCTCATCCTCCGAGAACTTCTCCAGGATGCCCACAGTTTGCTGCACCTTTGCGTTGGATTCGTATACTCGTCGTCAGTTGTTGTGTTCCTAACACAGATGAGACTGCACACAGGGAGGTTAAAGTAACAGTGACCTCAGTCTTTATTAAGTCACTCCAGAGTGAGGAACAGGTCTTAGGGGCCGGCTTATATGCTGGGATCCCTTGGGGCTTCAGGGGATGCGCTCCATAGTGGCGGAACATGGGAGTGTCTTCTCCGCTGGTTTCTCCGGTGCTCGCCGATTCTTGATGAGGCCGTATATTGTGGACCCACACACGGTGAAGAGAATCACCCCATGCTTGATCGCTTTATTGTCTCCATCAAGCTCATTGGCCACGAAGTACTGGTCGAGATGCTCAACGAAGGCTTCCCAATCATCACCCTCTACAAATCTCTCTAAAATACCAATGGCAGCCATGACCGTGTGAAAATTCGTAATCTGTTACTCGTCACCAATTGTTAAGTATGGAAGAATTCCACAACACTGAGTACTGTGAGCTAAAACTGATGTGACCGTAGTCTCTTTAATACAACTCCAGAGTGCCTAAGCAGCATGGCAGACAACCTTTTATACCCGCTTGCACGAGGTGTGCAGGTGACTCTTGGGCCTCCAACAGTTGCGCCCTCTGGTGGCAAGTCTTACAGTTACAATATTTACATACATAACACTCTTTTTTTCTCTCTCTCTCCCTCCCTCTCTTCCCCTCCATATCCCTCACTCTCTCTCCCCCCTCCTCACTCCCTCCCCTCTCTCCTCCCTCCCACTCTCACACCCCCTCGCTCACCCTCCCTCCCCCAACCTCTCTCCCCCTCCCCCTCTCCCTCCACCTCCCCCCCTCTCCTGTCTGTCCCCTCTCCATCTTTCCCTCCTCTCCACTTCCCAACCCCTCCTCTCTCCCACCTCTACTCTCCCTCCACCCCTCTCACCCTCACTACCCCTTTCTCCCATCCTCTCTCTCACTCACCTTCCCTCCCACTCTCTCTCCCTCCTGTCTCCCTCCCCCTCCCTTTCTCTCTCCCCCCCTTTTCCCCCTCCCCCCCCTCTCTCCCTCCCCCATATATCTCCCCTCTTCTCTCTCTCCCTCCCATCCTTCTCTCTTCCCCTGCCCTCACTTCCATTCCCTCACTCTCTCCCCCTCCCTCACTCTCTCCCTCCCTCACTCTTTTCCTCTCTCTCTCTCTTCCCTCCCTTACTTTCACCATCCCTCCCTCACTCTCCCCCTCCCCCTCCTACATCCCTCTCACTCCCTGTCTCTCTCCTCTCACTCACTCTTCCCCTCCCTCGTCCCCTCTCTCCATCCCTCCTTCACTCACTCCCACCCTCCCTCTCTCTCCCATCTCCCTCCGTCACTAGCTCTCTCCCCTCCTCTCTCTCATGCTCCCACCCCCTCTCACTCAACCTCCCTCCCTTTCTCTCACCCTTCCTCCCTCTCCCCCCCTCACCCTTCCTCCCTCTCCCCCCCTCACCCTTCCTTCCTCCCTCCCCACTCTCTCTCCATCCCCCTCTCACACCTCCCCTCTCTCTCCCCCTCCCCCTTTCTCCCCATTCCTCCCTTCACCCCCTCTCTCTCACTCCCCCTCTCTCTCCCCTCCTCCTCTCTTCATCCCCTCTCTCTCACTCCCCCTTCCTGTCTCTCTTCCCTCCTCTTCTCTCTCACCCCTCTCCCTCTCCCCCTCTCTCACACTCAACCTCCCCCTCTCACCCTCCCTCCTTTTCTATCTCCCTCCCTTCCACTCTCTCCTCTCCCTCCCTCCCTTTCTCTCTCCCTCCCCTTGCGCTCTCCCCCCTCTCCCCTTCCCTCCCGCTCTCCTCCCATCTCTCTGCCCTCGCCCTCTCGCTGACTCTCCCCGTCCCTCTCCCTCATTCTTCCCCTCTCTCTCCATCCCTCCCACCCTCACACTCTCCCTCAATTTCTTCCTCTCTCTCCCAACAGTCTCCCTCCATCCCGTGTCCTTCCCTCACTCTCGCTCCCTTCCTCCCTCCCCCTCTCTATCCTCTCACCCTCCCTCCCTCTCTGCCTTTCCGCTCCCTCCCTCTCTCTCCACTACTCTCCCCCTCCCTCCCTCTCACTCACTCTCCCTACCCCTCTCGCTCGCCCTCCCTTTCCCATTCCCTCCCTCTCTCACTGTCCCGCCCTCACTCTCACCCTCCCTCCCGCTACCCCTCCTCTCTCCCCGTTCCTCCGCGCCCTCTCTCCCCTCAACCCCCTCCTCTCTGTCCCATCTCCCTCACCCGCCTCTCTCTCCCCCTACCTCCCTCCCCCTCCTCTCTCCCACCATTCTGCCCCTCCCCTCTCTCTCACCCTCCCTCCCTCTCATTATCTCTCCGCCTACCACTCTCCTCTCTCTCTCTCCCCCACATTCCCTTCCTCCCCCCTCTCCCCTCACTCTCCCTCCCGTCCTCTTACCCCTCCCTCACTCTCTGTCTGTCCCCCTCCCCTCACATCTCTCCTCCTGACCCTCTCTCCCCCTCACTCCTCCCCGTCCTCACTCTCTCCCTCCCCGCTCTCCTCCCTCCCTCACCCTCTCCATTCCTCCCTCACTCTCCCTCTCTCTGTCCCTCCCCCTCCCTCCTTCCTACATCACACTCTCTCCCCGTCCCTCCTACATCACGCTCTCTCCCCGTCCCTCTCCCTTACTCTCCCCGTCCCTCTTCCCCAATCTCTATCCCTCCCTCCCTTTCTCCCTCCCCCTTGCTCTCTCTCCTCCCCTCTCTTCCTCACTCTCTGCCACCCCCTCCCTCTCTCCCCCACACTCACTCTCTCCACCCTCCCTCCTTCCCTCTCTGCCTCCCCCTCCCTCCCCATCCTCTCTCCCCTACCCCCTTCCTCTTTCCCTCCGCTCCTCTTCCTCTCCCCCTCCTCTGTCCCCTCTCCCTCTCTCATTCACGCTCCCTCCCACTCTCTGCCCCCTCCTCTCTCCCTTCCACTCCCTTTCTCTCTCCCTCCCTCCCTCTCACCCTCCTTCCCAATCTCCACCCGTCTCCTCTCTCTCCCCCTCCCTCCCTCCCTCTCTCACCCACCGTCCCTCTCCCCCTCTCCCTCATTCACCCTCCCTCCCTCCCTCTCTGACTCACTTGCCCCCACTCTCTCTATCTCCCTCCCTCAGACTTCCTCACTCTCTCTCTCCCTCAGACTCCCTCACTCTCTCCCCCTCCCTCCCTCTCTGACCTCCACTTCCTCTCTCTCTCTCCTTCTGCCCTCTGTGTCCCCTCTCCCTCTCTGTGTCCCTCTCGCTCCCTCCCTCTCCCACGCTCACCCACACCCCTCCTTCCTCCCCCTCTCTCTCACCCTCCCTCCTTTTTCTCTCTCACCCTCCCTCCCAATCTCTCCCTCTCTCTCTCCCTACTCCCTCCTCCCTTTCTCCCCCTCTCTCTCTCTTCCTGCCTCTTTTTCTCTTCCCCCCCTCTCTCTCTCCCCCTCCATCCCTCCCGCCCACTCCTCTCTCTCTCCCCCTACCTCCCTCTCCCTCTTCGCTCTTGTGTCCCCTCTCTGTTCTCTCTCTCTCTCACCCACCCCCCTCCTTCCTCCCCCATCTCTCACCCTCCATCCCTGCCCATCTCTCACCCTCCCTTCTCTCCCCCTCACTCACCCTCCCTCCCTATCTCTCCCCATCTCTCTCCACCCTGTTCCCTCTCTCTCCCTCCCCTTCCCTTCCCTTTCTCGCTTCCGCCCTCCTTCCCTTTCTCTTCCCTCTCCACCCGCTCCTGCTCCCCTCTCTCTCGCTCTCCCCTTCCCTCCTCCCCCCTCCCTCTCAGCCCTCCCACCCCCCTCCCTGTCCCATCTCCCTCCCTTCCTCTCCACCTCCACTCCTCCCTTTCTGTCCACCTCCACCCCCTCCTCTCTCCCTACTTTTCTCTCCCGCTCCCTCCCTCTCCCTTCCTCCCTCCCTCCCTCCCTTTCTCTCTCCCTCCCGTTCCTCTCTGTCCCCTCTCCCTCACTCTCCTCTCTCTCCCCCTACTTCCTCCCTTCTCTCTCTCCCACCATTCTGTCCCTCCAACCACCCCTCTCTCACCCTCCCTTTCTCTCTCTCTGTCACCCTCCCTCCCTTTCTCTCCCTCTCGCTCACCCCCACCCCTCCTCTCTCCCCCTCCCTCCCTCTCTCTCCCACGTTCCCCCGCCCTCTCTCTCCCCTTCCCCCTCTCCCAACCCCCCTCTCTCCCCCTCCCTTCCTCTCTCTCTCCCCCTCCTTTCCTCTCTCTCTCCCCTCCCTGCCCCTCCCCCCCTCCCTACCCCTCCCTGTTTCTGTCCCTCCTTCACTCCCTACCTCCTTCTTTCTCCTCCCTTCCTCACCCAATCCATTCCTCCCTCACTCTCCCCCTCTCCTGCATCCCTCTCTCTCCCTCCCTCGCTCTCCCCGTCCCTCTTCCCCTCTCACCATCCGTCCCTCCCTCCCTTCCCCTCTCTCCCTTCCTCCCTCCTCGCTCTCTCTCCCCCTGCCTGTCTCACCACCCCCTCCCTCTTTCCTTCCCCTCTTGTCACCCTCCCTCCCACTCTGACTCCCCCTCCTCTCTCTCCCTCCCCCTCCCTTTCTCTCTCCATCCCCCTCCCCTTCTCTCTCCCTCCCTCCCTCCGACTCTCCACCTCCATACTCTCCCTCCCTCCCCTCTCTCTGTCTACCTCTCACTCACTCTCTCCCTCCCTCACCCTCCATCCCACTCTCCACCTCCTCTCTCTCTCCCCCCTCTCTGACCTCCCTCCTCTCTCATCCTCCCTCCCCCCCTCCCCCTGTCTCACTCACCCTCCTCCCAATCTCTCCCCTCCCCGCTCTCTTTCGCTCACCCTCCCACTCTCTCCCCCTCTACCTCCCTCCTTTCTCTCCCCCTCTCCCTCCCTCTCTGACTCTCTCCCTCCCTCACCATCTATCTCTCCCCCTCTCTCCCTCCCCTCCGCACCCTTCTCTCTGTGGCCCCTCTCCCTCCCTCCCCCATTCTCTCTCCCTCCCTCTCACCCTTCCTCCTTCCCCCTCCCACTGCCCCTCCACTTCTCTCTCCCTCCCTCCCCTTCTCTCTCCCTCCCTCCCTTTCTCTCTCCCTCCCTCCCTCTCTCTGATCCTCCCTCCCACTCTCCACCTCCTCTCTCCCTGCCTCCCCCTCCTCCCTCTCCCCCACCCCCTCACTCCTCCCCCTCCCCCGTCCCTCTCACTCACTCCTCGCTCCCCCCTCTCTGTCTCCTCTCCCTCTCACCCTCCCTCCCCCACTCAGCCTCCCTCCTTCTCTCCCCTCTGTCTCAATCACCCTTCTCCCAATCTCTCCCCCCTCTCTCTCTCCACTCCCCCTCCTCCCTTTCTCCCCGCTCTCTTTCGCTCTCCCTCCCTCTCTGACTCACTCGCCCTTACTCTCTCTCTCACTCCCTTCCTCTCTGACTCCCTCTCCCTCACTCATTCACCCTCCCTCTGACTCCCTCCCTCTCTGTCTCCCCCACCTGTCCTCTCCCGCTCTCTCTTCCTCCGCTCTCTGTGTCCCCTCTCGGTCCCCTTTCTCTCCCCCTCTCATCCTCCCTCCCTTCCCCGTCTCTCACCCTCCCTCCCTGCCCCCTCTCTCACCCTCCCTCCCTATCTCTCCCCCTCTCTCTTTCTCTCTCCCTCCCGCCCTTGCTCTTCCCCTCCCTATCTCTCCCCCTCCCTTTCTCTCCCCCGCTCCCGCTCCACTCTCTCCCCCCCACTCTCTCTCAATCCCCCCCCGCTCCCCCCTCCCCCTCTCTCCTCGTCCCTCCCTCTCCCCCCTCTGTGTCCCTCTCCCGCCCTCTCTCACCCTCCCTCCCTCACCCTCCATTCCTCCGTCCTCTCTCACCCTCCCTCCACCAGTCTCTCACCCTCCCTCCCTCTCCTCTCTCACCCTCCCTCCCAATCTCTCCCTCTCTCTCCACTCCCCGCTCCTCCCTTTCTGCCCCCTCTTTCTCTCCCCCTCCCTCCCTCTCATTCTCTCCCTCCCTCACTCACATTCCCTCCCTCTCTGACTCACTCGCCCTCCCTCACTCTCTGACTCTCTCACTCTCTCTCACCCCCTCCCTCCCGCTCTCTCCCCCTCCTGCCACTCTCTGTGTCACCTCTTCCTCCTCTCCCCCCACGACTCTCTCTCCATCCCCCCTGTCTCACTCTCCCACCCTCCCTCCCCTCCCCCTCATTCACCATCCCTCCCAATTTCTCCCCCCTCCCTCCCTCCTTCTCACTCTTTCTTCCCTTTCTCTCCCCCACCCTCCCTTTCTTTCTCCCTCCCTCTTCCTCATGCACTCCCTTTCCCTCCCTCACTCAGCCTCTCACTTCCTCCCTTTCACCCTCCCTTCCTCCCCTCTCATCCTCTCCCTCAGTCTCTCTCCCTCCCTCCCTTTTTCTGTCACTCCCTCTCTCACTCTCTCTCCCTCCCTCTCGCTCACTCTCCATCACTTACTCTCTCCCTCCCTCCTTCATCTCTCTCCCTCCCTCCCTCTCTCCTTCCCTCACTCATTCTCTCTCTCCCTCACACTCTCTCACTCATTCTCACTTTCTCCCTCCCTCACTCCCCCTCCATCACTCTCTTACCCTCCCTCTCTCCTTCACTCTCTCTCTCTCACTCACCCCCCCTCCCACTCTCCCTCAATATCTCTCTCCCTCTCTCACTTCCTCTCCCTCTCTCCCTCCCAAACTCTCACTCCCTCCCTCACACCACCTCTCTCATTCTTTCCCTCCCTCACTCACCCTTGCTCACTCCCTCTCTCTGCCTCTCTCACTCACCCTCCCTCCCCTCTCTCACTCCCTCACTCACCCTCCCTCCCCTCTCTCACTCACTCACCCTCCCTCCCCCTCACTCCCTCTCTCTCTCCTGCCCTCACTCTCCCTCCCTCCCACACTCACTCGCTCCCTCTCTCTGCCTCAGTCTCGCTCCCTCCCTCCTTCACTCTCAACCTCCCTCACTCTCTCACCCTCCCTCCCTCACTCTCTCTCACACTCATTCACACTCTTCCTCTTTCTCCCTCACCATCCTCATTTTCTCCCTCCCTCACTTCTTCCCTCTCATTCCCCCTCTCTCTCATTCCCCCTCTCTCTCTCCCTCCCTCTCATTCCCCCTCTCTCTCCCTCCCTCAC